>NC_052488.1:4134368-4377082 GCF_009730915.1 Dioscorea cayenensis subsp. rotundata | reverse complement strand
TACAACATGTGTTGGTTTCAATATAACTTTGTGGAAATTAAATAATTATTTATGAATATAAAATTTGATTATTATTGTTGAAAGCAATAAATTATTTATCATTATTTTAAAAATAAATAAAAATTCATATAATGATTGTTCCTCACTTTCTTTTTGAATAATTTATTAAAAATAATTAAAAAATATAATAAAAGTTGATGTTGAAAATTTCCTTTGTTTTCATTAAGAAGAAAACTAAAGAAGGTGCAATCAACATTATACATCTTAATTTTCTATGTGTTATAAGTCACAAGTTGGTTATTTATGCCAATGGTGTTGTTAAATTAATTTTGCATTGTTTTATTGTATTGTATTTATGTTATTTGTATTATATGATGTGCTCTTGTAAGTAACATTAACCTAGGGGGCATGGGATATATAAGTTTATATCAACTAATTTTGATTCAAATTAAATCAAGAATTTTATTATAAATCAAAATAAGTAAAAATAATGTTTAATTATTTTATTCACATCAAAAGCTGGGAGGCGCATGACTGTGATGTGCCTTTTTCCCATCATTCTCATATTAGAATGATGGATATTAGTTTTAATGTAACTTTATCGTATTAAAGATGTAATTATCCTTCATTCTCACATTATAATATGGTTATTCATAAACTTAATTATTTGACACTATTTTTCTTAAAACAAATTAAAAGTATTTTGAACATTATCTTATTTTAAGAAGAATTTATTAGAAAATGATAAAAAAAAATAGTGAGATTTTTTATTTTATAACCAACTGGGACATTGATGAACCAAGAATGAGATACCATAGATATCAAGATTAATTGATCTGACTTAATATTCATCTTAATTATCCATGTGCTACTATGTAATCATTTTTCATTAACTTTGTAAAACAGGAAAAAATAGAAAAAATCATTATCACAAAATTAGAATATTTATCCATAGAATCTTGATTTTATTATTTTCTTATCTTAAGAATAATTTAAATAAAATGTACAAATTCTAATCTTAATGCCATTATTTTAACATGTAAGGCATTTTCGCAGTCTCTGTAATTCAACACAAATGACATATTTTGCCAATATTTCTATATGTTAATTAAATTATTTATGAAAAGAATTTTCCTGGTTCATGTATTTGAATGTACCAAAATGATATCTTGAGAATGTGGAGATTATATTTTTGAAGATTTAGAGGAATCTTGTGCTTTGACTAGAAAAGTTACCCTTGCGAATAAGACTCAAATAACACAATTGCCCTTACTTAGCAAGAAAGATAATCCATTTTTTATTATATTTTTTTTTGTAAGTATGTACAATTGAATGAGTCGTGACTATCACGAGTTTGCTATTTTTGGCTGACGTCCCTTGTGAGAAATGCTTTTTCTCCATAAATTGGTCATTTCACCCACATATCTTTGATCCTTTCTTTTTATCTTCTCCTCCTCTTTCTCTTCTTTTCACATCTCTATCTCTTTCTCTTTTTCTATCTCTATAGTTCTCCTCTTTCTTACAAACTTTTCTTCCGCTTTCTCGCTTTTCTCCCTTAGTTGCAAAGGTTCTAGGACTCTTCCATAACTAAACTTAAACAAAAGTGTTCCTTGACTTTGTGATCTTCGGCTTCACAGCTTCGTCTATGGCGGGCAACAGCTAGAAAGGCAAGGAGATGGATATGGATGAGTTTGTCATTAGATTTGGTAATCTTCTTTTAACATCAAAGAACTATGCTTTCGTAGAAAAGGCACTTGATTTTGTACACCTCATTTTGGAAAATGTTTGTACATCAATGACAACTCCTCTTGTATCAGAAATACATATATGTACATTGAAAACATCTCTTTTTGTATCAGAGCCAAATAATATTATTCATAAACAATATGTTTTTATGACTGCTTTAGCACCAAAGATACCTATGGCTATGTTTGTACCAATAGTGGTTGTACCAAAAGTGTCAACATTTGTATTAGAGGCATCCGTTTCCATAATAAAGTCACTCTTTTTTATACTAGAAACATCTATTTTTATATCAAGGACACATTTTTCGGTAATAGAAGAGCATGTTTCTACACCACAAACTACTAATAAGGCTCTTAAGTCTTCAAAAGTTCAAAAAGAAACATGTGGTGGAAGGCTAACTAAGAAGTAGGTTATTTCAGTCCATTTTATTTGACTAATTCTACTATTCACCATTTCAATGGGTAAATTTGTAATTTACTAATTTTATTTTTAAATTTCTAACCAATTGATATTGGCATGCATAAGTTGGTCTTTTCAAGTGCCAAGATACCTGCTAGAGTAAAAGTATGATACTATGTCCATGGACAAATTATAAGCTTTGATTAGTTTATTGAATTTATTGAAGTATGATTTATATTATGTTTCTTTATTTGATATACTTTTTCATTCAAATTTTATTGGGCGGCTATTTAGTGGATTCTGGAATTTTGTGTAACTATTGCAAAACTAGGGTAAATTTCTGGGCTGTGTTGTTTTATAATACTAATTTTTTAGTTTTTTAATGATATACTATATCATGTGTAAGTTAGCCCTTCATAATTTGAATCACATACTGGCCATGCTAAAAGGCATAAGCTGTGAGTTTTCCTTCACTAAAATTTCAGAAGTTTATTGTTGCAAGGATAACCATCCTAATTTTGTACTTACTATTCTCACATGTTATTTCCAAATACAATCACATCCTCACATTGGATGGTGTGTCACTCTATGATCTAGCCATCTCCTTATCTAATGATTAAAAGCTTCCTACCTATGAAATTGATGATTTTTGCAACATTTGTGAAGATGGTGGTGATCTTCCCATATGTGATCTTTGTCCCAAAGTTTTTCACAAGGGGAATTTTTTTCCTTTTTCCTTTTATGTATCAATTATAATTTTTTTTGTCACTTAATTGTGGTGGTTAGAAAAATAATACATACGTTGCTCCAAAGATTGCTAATGTTGAACCAATTGAACAAATCTACCAACGATCTAGCCATGTCATAACTGAGAGCGGAGACTATGTAGGAGGTTACGCTATTTACAAGTTGGTCAATCCTTAAATGGACGCAATCTCATATCAACTAAATATGTGTTTATCTTTTTTCTATTTTTGTAAGCCTTCAACTTGATTTATTACAATAGTTTTGTTTCTTCTCATACTTTTATTGCATTGCATAGGGCTTGACTTCAATAAGTCAAAAATGTTTAGCCCATGTACTGTTTTGATTTGTAATTAGGTTAGCTTCATGCACTTCTTATGTTAGTAGAATTCAGTCATCTTTCTCTAAAATTATTAGTGAATTTTTTTCTTTATCATTATCTTAGTGTGAGATGGAATATCATGTTGGTTACTTCAAGAAGAGTAATATAGTTGATTTAAAGGTAGAGTGTGGCTTCTTTGTTTCTCTAATAGTTTATTTACTCTTTCTTTCAAAAAATTTCTTTGTTTGTCACATCCTATAATAGGAATTGCCAGAAGGAGAGTGATTTGCGGTGATGATTGTAGTAGAATTCACAACATGCTACAAAAATTACATCATGTTGGATCATTGACAATCTTTTTGGTAGATTTAAATTGATTCTTACAAAAGAAAAAAGACAAAGGCTTAAGTGGCTTAAGCACAAATTCCAATATTAAGTAGAGGCTTTGGGGAGGAAAAGACTCATCAGCTGAGGTGAAGATTCTTCTTTCAAAGACACTCGCCACTTTCCATGGGAGTGTATGTTTATATTCTCATAGGCCACTTAAACTAGGGAAATAATTCTTGTCATAATTTTTGATAATTGTAATACTATTTTCTTATTGGATTTATTTGACCATATTGTTGATGTGGTAACAGGTCAAGACCTTATCCCTAAGATTGTCTTTGGGTAATGCAAAGTCTTATTCAAGAAATCAGTTTCTCACTAGTATTGCTTTTTTTAAACTATATTCGATGTCATTTATGTCTTTGATAAGTGCCTATGTATTAGTAATACGAAATATTTTTTTCTTACGATGAGCATTACTCTTCTCAGATTCTATCGCTAATACATGTGTATTTGTCTTCTTTTGTGCATGTAGGGTTGTGGAGACAAATATAGAAGAAAGAAGCCAAAGTATATTGCGAGTGCACTTGATTGATGAAATCTTGGAGTAAACAAACGTGAAGACACAAGTTGTGCTCAAAGACATGTGAGTGTGTGCTAACCTCCGTTATGTTCAAGGAAATATGCAAATTCGAGGGGCACAAAGGCAATCACACTCATGTGTTCTGACTTGTGCAAAGCTAGCAAGATTATCGTCAAATGTGTTTTTATTTGAAGATGCAACGTTATCTACAGCATAGACGTGTGCCCTTTTATGTTGCCTCGTTGAAAAGTGTGAATTCGGAAGTATTTTGATGAAGTACTGTAGTAAATCAATGTAGCAATTTACTATAGCAGTTACTGTTCACAGACTGCTGAAAATTGAGTTTCTGCAAATTCACACCGGCATGTGAAAATTCCATACGCCCGTGTGGATGCCCAATTCTAGCCCTATTTAAGTCGTGATTTCAGCCTGATTTCAGAATCCTTCTTTCCATCCTTTGGTCTATCTTTTCTCACCTTTAGAGGCGCCCGCGGCTAGGGTTTGGAGAGGCTTTGGCTAGGCTTTTGGAGAGGTTTACGGCCTTCGACACCGTGTTTTCTTCGGAAGAGAGTTATTGGGGGAGTTTTCGTCAGCAGCGATCCGGCGAGGTGTGCCCTAGGCTTGACGAGGGACCTTTGGAGAAGACGCAGCCACTCCACAAGACCATCAACACGAACACTAAGGGGCTTTTATTCATGGATTGCATCTTTTTACTTTTGATTTCATTATTGATTGTATTGTGCTCCATGGAGAGCTAAACCCCTAGTGGGTGCTTGGACTTGTAAACCTTAGGATGATGTTGTTTCTTTGACATTTTATTATGCTTTCTTTAATTGATGTTTTAATTGAGTTCTAATCTTGAATGCTTGTTGAGTTAATTTTCTTTTAGAGTGATACTAGGGTTGAGAAGCCATTTTGATAATCCTTGTGGATGAGTGACACACCATGAGGGTTAGACAATGCTAGATTGAAGAGGGTTGAGAGGGTGAATGGAGAGGTAGCGGAACGTCCCCTTTCCCCTCCGGTATGATTTATCCTACCTCCAAGAATTCTTTGCGGTCACAATAGAGTGAAGTACTAAGAGACGAACTCCGTTGGCGCTTAGTTGCATGAGCAATAGAGTGAAGCGTTGAAGTAATCCTTAGTATCTAGGGCTTAATTGTGCTTAGGGGTCTTTCCCCTGGACCAAAGGGTTAGATCTACTTTTGGGAATACTGTTTATCACTTGGAATCCCTAGAGTTGATAGCAACCTAGCACAGTGTGAGGTGTTAAGACTGAGCGATTTCTCCACTGGGTCATAGTGTAGGGTCAGTCACGGTTGAGCTTAAGTTTTGGGACCGTGTGTTTAAGGATTTTCACAACTCATTAGACATCAATTAAGAGATATAATGATTGGTCTTGCACTTGAAGCAACAGTTTTAGGGTGAGCAAAATCTGGGTGCCCCATTTATTGTCGACTACCTCTCGTATCTTTTATTTGTGCCTTCTTCTTCTTTTCTTATTTCTATTTGCATTGATTCTTATTCACATCACTATTAATTCATTTTTTGTTATAGTTAAATAGCAATCTTTGTATTTCTAATCACTATTCTCTGCGGATTCGACTACCCACTCACTGGGGTATTATTACTTCGACAAACCCGTGCACTTGTGGTACACACGCAAAAATGGCGTTGTCAATCTTTGTAGAAAGAGCATGAGAAACCAAGATTTTTTTTGGGGTTTATTGTGCATTCTTAACAATAGAATACGAGCTTTGTGTTTGAATTTAAACTTGATCCTTTGCTGAAAGTTCACATGCATATTACTTTTGAAAAAAACATTGTAAGTCATCTGTTGTATCGGCTGGGATACTAAGTGTGCTGGGTGGTCAAGTTGCTGAACTCCCACTTGTTACAACCAGGTGGGAATCTCAATGACAAGTAAGTTTGATAAATGCTTTTCATTTAATCT
Organism: Dioscorea cayenensis subsp. rotundata; assembly: GCF_009730915.1. Taxonomy (NCBI): domain Eukaryota; kingdom Viridiplantae; phylum Streptophyta; class Magnoliopsida; order Dioscoreales; family Dioscoreaceae; genus Dioscorea; species Dioscorea cayenensis. The sequence continues at coordinate 4,371,007 of NC_052488.1, read as the reverse complement.
TTTATCTTAATTCTATATAACATTTTGTGTTGTTACTATAATTGATATAATAATATTCTTGTATGTTGTTAAGGTTACACACAACTATTATTTAATGCCATTGAAAAAACAATGGTAATAGTGAAGGTAAAGCATTTCATTATTCCCGTAATAGTAAAAGCTGAATCAATCTAGATCAATAAGTTTGGCTTTTCCAAAGTCACTCCCCAAGAGGTTAGGATGATCATGAAAACAAACCATTTTTTTCTTTGGTTGTCTTACGGTGTCATTTATTTATTTATCTGTTGTCACTTTCACAGCTTCAAGAGTTCACCAAGGGTGTGCAAGTAAGTTCCTCTTGAAGGTGTTTTGTTGGACCATATAGTGTTTTGAAAGGGGTTTGGAGTCCAGATCTCACTCGAAGAACCTAAAATAAAAGAAGAAGAAAAAATGTAGAATAAGAGGTGAAACTCATAGTCAGTGCATTAGCATAGCAAAGGTTTTTCACCTTAACTATATCAAGGAGGAGGCTGTGGGAACCTTAAAATTAGTTAGAAATGGTTGATGATGATGCTTTATTACATGTATTAATTGTTTTGAGATGACCATTGTTGTAGCCAAATAACAGAATTTGAATCATGGGTTTTGTTTTATTTCATCATTTAGAGATCTCTTATATTTGTATAGATACAATACTAAATTTTGCATTTTCAATGATCAAAATTGCTTGTTTCTTCTTAGAAAGAAAGTGAAGTGTTTAATTCAACCATTGGTAATGTTTCTTTATATCTGTTAATTGCCTTTGAGATAATCAATACATTTTTTCCTATAAATCTTAATTTTATCAATTACTTATATAGATTTCTTGGTAGAATAACATTTAAGTATAACTACTTCAAGGATTCTACATTCTTTTCTTTGTCATGATCCATAAGTTCGCCATTTTTAAATAAAGTTGTTATTAATGCTTGCAGTACCACATTGACATTCTATTAAATGTTGTAATTTTGTAAGAAGCACTAGTGTTCGTTGATAAAAGTAGGAAAGTCTTTTAACCTAAAATTGACATTGAATAGAAACACTGATGAAAGTCAGAGTTTTAAGTTAAGTAGGGTAAAGATAGAAAGACTAAAATGTAACTTCAGTAAACGTGAGTAGAAATGAGAGAGATGGATGGTACTGAGATTAATAGAGGTAGAAGGTTACGGTAGCTAAGCTTTATAATTCAAGATGTTGAGGAACTTATAGAAGATGCCACGAATAAAATTAAGGCAGGTTGGATAAAATAGAAGGTGTTTTTGGTGTTTTATGCTATCATAGAATATCTCATAAATTGAAATGTAAGGTTAATAAAATGGTTTCTAATCCAACTATGATGTATGATAAGAATGTTAGGCTATTAAGAAGCAACATACTAAAAAGATTATGCATGGCTAAAATGAGAAATAAAGGTAATATAGATGTTAGCCATTATTGGAAAGACACAAATTAAATGAGGAATGATTTTATTTGAAATAGATTGGTAGTGGCATCTATTATCAATAAGTTAGGGAAAATTTGATTAAAATGCCATCATCACATCGTTAAATTGTTGGTAGACATCCTATTAGAAAAATGGAAGTTTTTCAAATCATAGAGAAGGGAAAAAATAGATTTAAAAAGTATTTATCAAAAACTTTACAATATGAGATGTTTGAGTTTAGTTAATCTAGCTTTTAGTTCTTGATAGAGCAACAAGGAAGAAAATAATTCATGCACCTAACCATAAATAGCTAGGGCTAATAGCTTCATATTTTTGTTGTATTAAATAGGATTGTGATATTGGAAATTGTGATAATTTAAAAAAAACCAATAATAGTTTAAAAATAAAAGCAAGACATGTGTGGTTGCCTTGAGTTTCTTTTAAATTTATAAGAGATGTTAGTTTCAATGTAACTTTGTCGTATTAATTAAACTATGATATATGAATTTAAAATTTGAATATTATTAGGGAAATTACTGTTTACCCATCAAGAATTTCAAAACTTCCCAAACAACCCATGTGAGTTTTGAATGCCTCAGACAACTCTTCCAATATTGTTTCACTTAAAAAACCCGCCCCTGTAGGTCACTAGGACTAGCTCCATTTTATGAAACAGTGGGAAAAAACCCGCCTAATCACATCATGTTAAACCTTTTTGCATACACTTTTTTATTCTTTTTGCATTCTTTTTTGTTAAAAAGAAACAGAAACAAAAGAATATGTTAAATAGAGAACTCATTTGTTAAACAAAGAACTCATTTCCTAAATAGAAAACTCATTTCTTAAACAGAAAGCTTATTTTTTAAACAGAAACATTGATATTTAAACAGAAAAACCAATATTTATGTGATAAATTAATCTTGGGTATAAAAACCAATTAATCTTGGCCACTCATACAGATTTAAAAAGAAAAACAATATTTAAGCACTTTTTTAAATGTAAACACAATATAATAAACAAAAACATCGATAGTTAAATAAAGACAACCAAGCATAAAGACAACCGTTCTTTATTATATGAAAATAACGATACTTACATTAAAAATTTAATAAGTTTGTGGAAAAGAATTTAGGTTAGCATGATTATATTATAACTACAAACAAGCTTATAACTACAACCAAAAGAATTTAGGTTAGCATGAAGAGTAATGCATATACTCATTTCTTAAACAGAGAACTCATTTTTTTAAAAATAACCTCATTTCTTAAAAGGGGAACTTATTTTTTAAAACAAAAACCTTATTTTTTAAACAAAAAACTCATTTCTTAGATAGAAACCTCATTTCTTAAATAGAAAACTCGTTTTTTAAACAGAATCAATGATATTTAAAATGAAAAACCAATATTTATGTGACAAATTAATCTTGGGTATAAAAACCAATTAATCTTGGCCACTCATACATATTTAAATAGAAACAACGATATTTAAGAACTTTTTTAAATGTAAACACAATATATTAAACAAAAATATCGATAGTTAAATAAAAACAACCAAGCATAAAGACGGCCGTTCTTTATTATATGGAAATAACAATATTTACATTAAAAATTTAATAAGTTTCTGGAAAATAATTTAGGTTAGCATGATTACATTATAACTAAAAACAAAAGAATTTAGGTTAACATGAAGAGTAATGCATGTACTTATTTCTTAAACATAAAACTTATTTTTTAAACAGAATCACATATTTTAAACAGAAACCTCATATTTTAAATAGAAACTCATTGCACCCAAGGGCATTATGGTCAAACCATGTCACACTTGCCACAACTTCCAACTCAAGGAACAATTTCATCCAAAAAATTCCAAATTAACTATATCAGTCACTGTAGATGCTTGGGAGTTTAAAAAATCATTGTATTCAGAAGGAAGGGGTTTTTATGAATATTCAAATTTAGGGGGAGAATCTGTGCATATTGCAAACTTTGGGTGGGGGCGTTTTTAGCAGTTTCCACATATTATTATTTACAATAATAAATTATTTGGTATTTTTTAAAATAAATAAAATCCATATTATTATTTTTTCTCACTTTCTTCTTTTATGAATTTATTAAAAATAGTTAGAAAAATACAATGAAAGGTATTACTTACATTCATCTTGTTTCTCACTAAGAGGAGCATTGGGTGAAGAAGAAGAAGGTGAAATCAACATTGTATACCCTAATTTTTTTCTTTGTCATAAGTCATAAGTTTGCAATTAATGTAATTCCGGGTTCCATTCTTGTTATTGTTATTACTTGTGTTTCATATGTTGATTTAATGATTTAGAAAAATATTTTTTCTTTCTAATTCATCTATTTATATTTTACCAAAATGATATTTTCAAGATTTTATAAGAAGATTCAAAGGTATCATATGCCTTCACTAGTAAAGGTACCTATATCAACGAAATTCAAATAATGCAACTATCCTTACATAACTACAAAGAGAACATATTTTTATTATATTTGTCATCGACACAAACAACAAAATAAGCCATTACTGTCATGTGTTTGCCATTTCTAGAATTCATTACCAAAGAGGAAAATATCTCTTTTTTTTTTATAGAGGTACTATTGGAGGAGGTTACGTGTCATAAAAAAAAAATGAATTCATCTGCTTTTTAATAATAAATATAAATTCAAAAAGGTTGTTGCTTATTTTTGAAATCATATTCAAGAATCTTGCTCCTCTAGAGCCTTTGAAGGGCAAGTGATAAGGATAATTGAACATGATTTATGCTATTTTATACACTTAATTGGCATGTATTAGGGTGTTTATTTGGAATATGTTACTTAACATGGTGTAAAATGTGATTTCAGGTGACTGGCAATGTATAGTGAGAGGAAAGAGCCAAAGGAAGCAATGTTGAACAAAATGAGAAAGATAGAGCTCTCTAAACACCAACAAAGAAAACATTGCCGGCCCCCTTATGACCACACTTACAACTTAAGCCTCATCCAGAAAATGTTGCCAGCATACTTATGGCCATAAGGAGGAGCATAACTATTAGAGGGAGGGATTTATGGGTAGGACTTACGAGGAAAAGAATATGGCCATAAAGGAGGTCACATTGCCATTAAGAAAAGTTTATGGTCCTACACTTATGGCCGTAAGCTGTACTGTAACACCAAAATAGAAAACCATATAGGTAGAGCTCATGGCCATAAAATGGCCTAAGGCATGCAACCCATCATCTCTACCTCCTTATGGCCTTGTTCTTATGCCTATAACAAGCCATAAAAATGGAAAGATTCTTAGAGGGTTCTCTAGCAATCCAACAAGTGGGAGAGGCTTATCAACCATCTAGGGCACCATTAGAGCTATCAAGGAGCACTCTCGGCGTGTTTAAGGAAGATAGGTGGGAAGTTCATTAACAACCCAAGGTAGCAAAAAAGAAAGTCGTTTTCCTTGTTTTCATTTATTTATATAGAAACTATTGGATTGTATGAGTGTTCTCTTCTAATGGAGAACTAACTTCTTCGTGTTTTGACATAGATGGAACCTAGGGTTTAAACTTTGATTGACATTGGTTGTAGATCTTGGATGCTTTTATGTTGTTTGATTAATTGCAATCTATTATTGTTAAATTCAATTGTGTTTTTTTGGCTAACTTGGATTCTATTTTAGTAAAAGCTGAGAATTCATGATTAATGTGCTTGGCAGGAGAATATTTTACTGGATTCTTGGAGGTGTCAATTACACTTTTGTTGCCACAAAATATAGTCATCTGTCCTTGTTGTAGGTTTTGATCTTCAAGCATTTGCTTCATCCATATCAGTTATGTGCAACAAGTTCCTACTGCTATATACACAGTCTCGATAGTAGAAAGTGAGATGGAATTTTGCTTCTTACTATACTAGTGACCAAGTTCTTGCCTAGATAAAAGCATCCATTGGAACTACTATTTCCATCATCTATATTGCCTGGCCAATCATCATCACTATAGCCTGCCAAACACACATTTGAATCTCTAGAATACCAAATACCAAATTTTGCATTATCACTTATATAACGGATGATGCACTTGATGGCTATCAAGTGTGATTTCTTTGGTGATGCATAATATCATGCACACACTCCAACACCAAAGCAAATATATAGTTTACTAGCTTTGAGATAGAGCTAGCTACCAACCATGCTTCTATAAAGACTTAGGTCCACACCATTCCCATGTTCATCTTTTATTAATTTCTCATTAATGCTCATAGTTGTCCTGACATGTCTTGTATTTCCAATCCAAATATTGTCACCAAATTCCCTTCATACTATAAGATATGAACACATAAGGGATGAACTAGGCCTTTGCCAAGTTTAATATCTTATTGGAAGGGCTTTGCAAATAACCATGTATCTGATGTTGTTTCTTGATGTAATTTGCAAGGATATGAAGGAGGTTTGTCATGAAGGGGGAGTTTATTCTACTACCAACCCTAAATATTAAGGGAGTTACTCAAGGAAGTTGCAACCAAATTTGCATCAGACAGCTGGGGTCCTTTGCAATAATTTGCAACAAAAAGGGAAGGACTGAAGACTGCCGACTAACTTAGTTTTATTGTATTTTTGTGTTTGCAATATTTGGACTCCTTTTGTTTAGTTTTAGCTTTTGCTCATCCTGTGTTGTAACATCTTTTGAATCTTCTTTTCTAGATTCTGACATCTTTTCTATTTTTGGCATTGAAAAATTGGGGACAGTGTTCTTCTTCCTTCTCTAAGTTAATTCTAGGGTATGGAATAAATTGGTTTTGGGTTCCCAAGGTGCCTTTATACTTGAAGAGGTTATAATTAACCAGACAACTCTTCACTTTTTAAACAAACGTCATCCAAAATTTTTCCTCCAATTTTTTCTTTTTTCCTTTCTCTCATTTTACCTTTTTTTTCCTTTTTCTTTACATTCATCAAAGTGATGATTTTTTCAATGATAAGGGTGTCTTACATGTTTTCCTTTGAGGTCCTTGGTCAATAAGACTTTGGTTGTAACCTACTATTGCAACTCTCTGATTCTCCATCACTTTAGACTTCTTCTGTTTAGTTGTTGAGAATCCTGATTCATGTCTTGTTGCATCATCTTTCATAATCCATAGTTTCCTAATCATTATAGTCTTCCCTTTGAATCTTCTTTTAATGATTGCATGTTCATATCCAACTACTTCCCACTCTTCAAGTCTTCTTTCAATCTGTAGCACATGGATCTTATGTGGTCACTTTCTCCACAATGAAAGAATGTAGGCACTTCTTTTCTTTGACTTCTCTTCATCTTGTCTTTCTATACATTTTTATTTTATTGAACATTTAATTTGACAAAAACTACTCCTGAATCTTTTTTCTTAACTCCCGATGTTTCTCCAACATATCCAATATCCTATTGGCCTTTACTTGATCTTCCAATTGATAGTTTCTCATCTAGCATGGCTTTACCTTTATTCATGGAGTCTATGGTCTTCTCGGCATGGCTTAATTTCTCTTGACATTCTCCTAATTCTTTCTTGATATTTTCTTTCTCTTTCTCAAGGCATTTGTTTTGTAAGATCATCTTATCAAATCTTTTAGCATAAGTTCATAAGCCATAAGAAGATCTCTCTCAGTGACTTCACCATACTTATTGTCACTTTCTTCGAATGATGTAAATGATATAAATGATGTTACAACATAATTTCCAACTATGTTGGATCTAGTACATTCTTCTACTATCTTCATCATGGTCGAAAATAAAGTATGATGACTGCTCAAGCCTTCTTCATGTTCTTCTTTCATACCCCCTTCTGATTCATCACTCCATCTAACATTTAGTGGCTTTCCTTTATTATTAAGAGTGTTAGCACACTTGGCTTTAACATGACCAAACCCACCATATTCTCTACAATTGATCTTCTTCATGTAATGATCTTTAACTTCTTTCTTTTCTTCACTTAGGAGATATTTTTTTTTATTGGAAATTTCTACCTATTGTTTTGTATTTTTTTCAAAATGTTGTGTAGCTTCCTAGGCAAAAACACACTTTCATCATCTTCTTTGTTTTCATCTTCATCTGCATCAACTTGTTGCAATTCTTTTTGCCTTCTTGCTTCTACCTTTAGCGCCACATTTCCTTCTTTTCATTGAGGTTTCTATTTCATCACATAGGCTTCTTGAGATCTCATCAATTCATCAAGTCTCATTCTTCTCTTCAGCATTCTCTATTGGGGGAGACCGTCCTTCTTACATGGCTACCCATGCACTCTCATCAATTGATTGGATTAAAGTCTTCATATGTACTTTCTAATATGGATAATTAGAACCATTGAGTAGTGGTGGTCATATGATAAAAGCTCCTTCTTTTCAGCCATCGAGGAAACTTGCTTGGATTTCACTGGCTTTAAAACCAAAACAAATAATTACAACCAATGTTTCGATACCACTTGTTAGTTCTGGTGGGTGTATTGTGAGTTAGAGTTCACTCAATCACTCATGCAAACACTCACACAATCACACACAAACCAAGGAAAAAGAAGGCACATAAAATTGGTACCCTAGTTCAACACAACACTTACATACGTCTGGGGGCCAAGCCCGGAGATAAAAATCCACTAAAAGAGGTGAATAAAAAATGAGTACAAATATCACTCTCATCCTAAAAATATAAACAATAACCCTCTCTAGATTGCTCGTTGCCCACTCAGTCTCACTGACACACTTAGGTCTCTCTGGTAGCTCATCCTAAATCTTAGAGTAGAGTCTCTTATATAAACATATCCACATCCTAAAAATAGCGTTTTTCCCTTTTAGAATCTCCGTACCTCCTAATTTGGACGTCTTGCAAACTTAGATGTTGCAACTCCTATTGTAATCAAGCTTGTCACATGGCCCACCTATTGATCTTGACTAAGTCAAAATTCTATTACAATGTGACTTCCAGATGCCTCTATTCCGCCTGACTGTGTCCAAGTTTGAGTCAATGTAGTCGAATTCTCCTGATCTTGGCCTACTAGCAACTAGCTCACCTCCTCAGATCCTTATTAGTAGTACTCTTACAAGGGTTGCACCACATGTTGTGTCTCCATCTTACCAAAGATAGTCTTAAAAGAATCTTTAACGAACTTCGAATATTTCACTAAACATGATCTCCAAGTTATCCAAGTTTAATCTTCATGATTTTTCCGAACATGATCTTCATTCATCTAAATTTGATCTTCAATCTTCAGGTTCCCGGACTTGATCTTCATTCATCCAAGTTTGGTCTTCACAATCTTCTTTGTTACCAAGTTTGATCTTCTATTCATCCAAGCTTAGTGTCGTAAAATAGATCCACCTATAATTAGCTTTACTCCAACTTAGAGATTATGTATTCATTTAGCTTCTCAACAAACTTGGCCTCCAAAGATAGTGATCTCCCAAACTTGATTCAATTGTCACATATAGATATGTCTTCATATGGCCATTGCTTGCACTTCATGAGAGATCCTCAAGCCTTGCGACTCCTCCAAAGACAGCTTCAAAACATCTCTTGCCACATTATCATAACTTGCCACATCATCTTGCTATGTCACCTTTGACATGTGCCAAATGATGCCAAATGTAGAACCTAGCTTTAACATAAATAATTAAAATAAATATTGGAATTAAAGGTGGCAAATTTCTTTAAACAACCAATCTAATTTTATTTTCCAAAAAGAAATCTAAATGGCTTTGTTGGTGAATATCTGTCAATCAAAAAATTAAAAGGGAAAAAACTAATTGATATTGTCTTGCAATGCTCTTTTTATAATCAACATTTGATTTTAAAGTAAAGATTAATTCTAAATTCAAGAGTTTTAAGACATTAGCCATTAGCCAAGCATTATATGAAAATCTTCATATACACCCATAAGAAGCAGATAATTACCTAGACAACCCACTAGCCGAAGGTATATAGTTATTAATATAATCCATTAACATAATTATTTAGGTATGAACTATATAACTAAAAAAAAATAGCAGGTTGTTGCAAAGTTAAAACACCCAAAAGAAAATAAAAATAAAAAAAATTGCAAGATTAACAAGTTAATTAAATTTAAAATCGAGAAAAAAAAGGAATTATAAGAAGTGATGGGGGTGATAAGAAATTTCACTAGCCAACAACTTTATAAGCTATTGGTATCAATGCTCTCTTGGTTCGTGGGTGACTATAGATCAAATCCCTACTGGTGCAAAATGGGGCAAGTGGATTATTTAAAAACTTAGCTACGAGCCCTTGACTATTTTCTTTATGGCTTGGGGCCATCATTGTCTGGTGACCATGTGAAGATCTATGACTTATCGATTTTGTAAAAAAAAAAATAAAAAAAATAAAAAAAATCATTAGAAACCAGAATCAAAATGCACTTGACTTTGCAAGTAGAAAAGAGTCAATTAGAAATAAGCTTGTCATATTGATTATAAAAATTATTACCAACTGTGGATGATATGTTAATAAAATCAAATACCATATATATATATACTTAAAGTCAGATTCATATAAACTTATTTTCCTATTTGCAACATTAAAATATTTTATAAATATAGATAGTTTTTATAATAATTATGTTAGAAATTTCTTTAAATTCTTAAATTATTCCCTAATAGTGTTAATTTTAATTTAGATGTAATAAAAATGTTAACAATTTTAGAGAATATATATGTGCAACAATATTAACTTAATGCATTACGCTATATTTTAATTAACATTTAATAATATATTTCAGTAGTGTATGCATGGCAGAGTGGCAAATATTTTAAAAAAATTGAAGTTTGAGAGATAAACAGGATATTTGATTTTACAAGGGATATATTGTTGGTACTGATGATGATGGGCAGTCATCACTTTGTAGTATGAGAGATGGTGGCTCTCTATGCTCACTGCTCAAGCATGGGATGCGAGATGAGCACGATCACAGGCTCAGGGGCGGAACCAAAAGAGCGCTAGCAGGGGCTGAAGCCCCCCTCGATGCCGGAGACACCAGTTTTTAGGCAATATAAAATTTTAGGTTTTCGATTTTTCTATACTTAAATTAATGTAAAATAGACTATGTAGACACATAAAAGTTTGTAATGTAGTTGTGCTTGAGTGGTTAGTCGGTGAAGTCATAAAGCATGTGATCCTAACCCACCCAAGTTCAAATTCTCCTTCGCACATATATTTTTTTCACATTTCATCTTTTTAATTTAAAAATTACTAGAATTTTAAAATTTTAAGAAAAAATTATAAAAAAAAAAATCTTATTAAAATTTTAGTAATTTTAAAAATTTAAATTGATCATGGAACTTAGCAAATATATTATAACATATGTACAAGTATATTTCTAAAGAAAACAAACTTGAGATATTTTCTTATTAGTTGAATCATTGAAAATCTTATATTTTTGTTATAGGTAATAACAAAAAAATTAAATTATACCCTATGGGTCCGTTTGATAAGCAAAAAAATGAGGGACAGGACAGCACAAACTCTCTTATCTCTTGTTTGATTTGCAAATATGTTTAGGGTACAGCACAACAACGTGTTTGAGTACAGCACAAGTTGGAAAAAAATTGTCCCACCAAAACCACGATACAAGTTTTAAGTTATGGGACAACACAACAAAAGTCAATTTTACCCCACTTTAAATCCAAAAATTACAATAATTAACTAAAAATGCATCTCATCCAAAAATTTACAGTTGTCATTCAACGCTCTACCCGATCTAATCCACGGCCGTGAACCTCCTTCCCCTCCGCCGCGGTACTTTCCTTTTCAAATCTCTCTCCTCTTCTCTTGCTTTTCCCCTTCTTACTTTCTATTCTCTTTGAGAATTCTAGGGTTTCCAGGCATCTTTCAAGATCTACCGGTCTTCTTCCATTCCAATTTTTTAAATTTATTTATTAAATAAAAAATGATTATTATGTTAAGATTCTTCTTATCTCTAATTATAATAAACTTATTTAATCTTGTGAATTATAGTTAAAAATATCAAGATAATTAGTTTTTTTAATAAGAAAAGAAATGTTAACAAAATTTATAATATATTTTTCATAAATAATTATTAGTTAATATATTTAAAATTTTTAAAATATATTTGTGCCAAGTAATTTATAATTTTTTTTTGTTAATTTTCTTATTCCACAATACAATAGGAATATATAAAAGGTATTATAGTAATTTTATATTTAATTGTGTTATATTAATTTGTGTTGTCCTTTGAATATCAAACATGGCACAAGATAAATACTTGTGCCATACTACAAGCACTTGTGATGTGCTGTACTCTTGTGCTGTACCTTTGTGCAAATCAAACGGACCCTATGTATTTTTAATATGTGTATTAAAATTTTTATTATATTAGCACATTATTCTTCAATTAAAATAATTATTTTATTTGATTATTTTTTTATTTTTTATTTTTTATGTTTTGCCTTTAGGCTTCAGCCCCTCCTACCATCGAGTCCTGGTTTTGTCCCTAATGGCAGCCAACTCTCCCGAGCTTTTCATCCTCAACCTTCACAGCGCCTATCGACGAAGACTACTACAAAAGACTCTGAAGGCTGGATACTATTGCAACGCTATAGAAAAACCCTCTGAAGACTCACAACTACTATAAAAATCACAATGCTCCTACAATTACTCCTTTCCAAGGTGGAAAACACAACCTCAAATGGCATTACTCTCTAACCAAATGCGCGCCATGTTCCAACTGTCTTTGGTCGGATCACATGACATTTGAGTGCAGGTGTCAGCTTACCTATAAGCAATGTCAAGGTGCTGGTTACCTTGCCGCTAACTATCAATTGCTTGCTAACGACTGCCAACCTCACTCTCTGTACAGGAAGCGAATTATATGAAAATGTTCACAACTGCCTCAACAGAAAATCTCAGTTGCTCCCCATCATTAAATCAACTTGACTCTCCTCCTCCCCTTCCTCACTCCACCTTCTTCTTGCTAGTCACAGAGCACATCCGATGTTTTAGGAAATTTCCATTCAAGTTCTCAAATGTAGAAGTTGACATTGATGGATAGGCTCACGAATATACTCGATCCCCAGATTCTCATGGTGACTACATTTTGCCATGACAATTAGCAATCTTCTTCAAGACTAGGAAGGAGGCGCGTACGGCGTAGGAACTCAGCCCCTTCAACCTTAGGGTTCGTTTGGTTCACGAAATGGGAATGGAAGGTAAAGATAATGGTAATAATACAGTAGGAATAGGAATAAAAATGAAAATTGTGTTTGGTTGAAGGAATATTTCATTGGAAATGCAAAAACTTTATAAGGGAAATGTGACAATTACTTTTATACCCTTGATACACAAAAATCCGATTAATGATAAATAATTTTTTTATCTAAAGAATATTTTGAATATTATTATTAAAAATAATTATTATAATTAAATATTCAAATAAAATATCTCATTTTAATTAATTATTATTTTAATGGGTAAAAATGCCATTTTACTTTTATTATTGTAATTATATATAATTATTTTTTATTTTATCATTATTTTATTTAATTTAATTTTTATAGTTAATTATTTAATTTTATAATTTTTATTTAATTAAATATTCAGAGGGGCAAAAGTGTCATTTTTAAAAGTTAACACTATTCATTCCTCTCTAAATAGTTCTATTACTCCCAATTTTGGGGGTAATGCATATATCTCTATAGTACCACTATTTATTACCTACACATTCTATGCCTATTCTAACAGTTGTGCATCCAAACATGGGTATAAATTACAACTAACAATGTTTATTATCTCTATCCAAACACACCCTTAATGGCAAGTATGGTCCATGTACGATAAGCATTAAGAACTAGGCTTGAGGCCTTGGTGCAATTGGATCACCAGCCCCTCAACAGTTTGGCTTCAGCTGAGAAATCTCTCTTTTTACTGTTGGAGCCATGAAACTATTTATATATATATATTTTTTTTCATAAAGAGGAACTCTTAAAGCTTTTACTAGAAAAACTAAGAAGATACTATACAAAAGAGAGACAGAAAGGAATAATTAAACTTGCAAACAAGGTCTGGTAACTAACCACTAAAAGACCTCACACAAAACAAACTAGCAGAAAAAACAATGGATTAAAAAGAAACACCAATCCTCAAGAAATTCTTCATGATCCAATGAGGTAAATCCTTGCCTTGGTGGAACAAAGTCAGATCATGTAAGCTGCCACCATGAATAGCTAAATAGATAGCAGCCATAGCCATCTTCTAGGGATCGTGTGAAATTTGATCTCTCCCAAACTTCTCATGGCATTGTCAATATTCTCCATCAATGCATTTGCTCTCCAATTTTGATAATGAAATACATTCTTTAAAGCCACAGCAAGCTCATCATTAGTAAGAAATACATACCGGACAAACAAGTTGTTTAAATGAAGATGAAGAAGAGAAATCCTCATTGCCTCGGCCTCCGCTTCAAGTATAGAATTAGCATTTAATCCAAAACAACCTACAAGTGAAATTTTAGCATTAGAATAAAAAATGTAGAACCCTGCCACAAAGATAGCTCATTATTTCATTTTGCTGCAATGATCATAAAAGAGCTATCATGGGCTATAAAGTTATTCAAGATCAAATTTCTCCCAGGCTGAGAAACAGATGAGAAAAAGTACTCACTGGCATGAGAAAATGACTTAAAAGCTAACAACCAATAGTCCAGCTTTTCATTCCTAAAAACCATATTACATCTTACCTTCCAGACATGCCAAGCAGTCACGGCAATGACATCTTGAATAAATAAATTCTTATCATCCATAGATAGGCTAAGCCAATTCCCAAAAGTGAAACCTTCCTCAAATTTAAAAGTCTTACCAATCATATTCTTGACTAAAGCCCAAATGATTTGAGTCTTAGGACAAAGATGCAAAAGATGTTTGACATTTTCATTCTCTAAACTGTAGAAAACGCAGTTAGTTTGGGGCCCCAAATTGAGTCTATAAAGATAATCAAAAGTTTTAATCCCATTATGAAAGAGTAACCGAATAAAATGTTTCTCTCTAGGAGCGATGCGAAGTCGCCAAATGTTATCCCAACCATCCCAATGATCCTGATGGACTACTGATTTAGAAATGTGATAATAAATTATAGTAGAGAGTTTAGATCTCTTAGCTTTGGGAGACCAAACCCATGTATTATCAGTGTTATAACAAATCTTCCCATGACTAAGAAAATCAAGATTTAAGAAAGAGCCAAACAATCTCTTTAAAGCATACATATTCTAATGAGTATCCAATATAAGATCAGAAATATGTAAACTTTCAAAATTTTCTTCAATATTGAGGTAAGTGGGCTTAAAGGCGACAAGGATCTCATAATACCAAGGGTCAAACAAGAATGAGGTCTGCATAGAATTAACAAAAGGATTCCAACAATTAGCTTTAATAATTCTAGCAGTATGACATAAACCCCGATAGAACCAAGAACAATCAGAATGGATTCCATTAGTCCAGAAAATACAAGCACCATACTTATGGTAAATAATATCTACCCAAATGCCTTTTTGTTTATTCAACTAGTCGAAAACATTTTTTGGCCATAAGAGACGTTTTAGATATGTGCAACTATTTTTATATTGTGAGGTCGTTGGGACAGCTTATCACTGTGCAAAATAGCTCGGTGGTTTCTTTGTAGCTCAAGTGTAAATTGGTGAGACTTCGTCTAACAGCTTCCCTCCCACATGAGTTGGAACTGTTCATAGACTTGCTAAGATACATAGTCTATACAAATCACTACCATCCTTCAGATTGAGAGCACCACAAGTTAACGATGGTCCTTATAGTGGAGCACATCTCTCTATCAGACAATGCAAACCACCAACCCAAAAGAGAAGTAGCCACCGCCAACCATTCAGAGCAACATCCCCATCGCAATAAGAGGAGAACGCTGATCCATCCTCTTGAAGAGCCCAAAAGGGTTTTATGACCAATAGTTGAGCATGGCTCCCATTCCAAAGCACGCTTGCAGGAGCTTCACCTGGTGATCGAGGCTAGCTCTTATAATGTAGGAATAACTATGTTCAAGATTCAGTCTATGGTAGAGCCTTACTCCTTTTGTTTTTTCGAATCACTTTGATTAGTAGTAGAACTTAGCTCCCATTTTCCCCCTTCTTCCTGTACAACAAGCTTTGACTCCTATCCCAAGCCTCGCATCACTTCAAACCCTTGATTCTTAGAAGCGACTGCTGACCAAAGATCCTTCAAATATAGTAGTCGAGGGATACCCGATGTCTGGAGTGGATTTACCATTGACCCTCATAAGTTTGAAACCTTGTTCCTTCAAAAATAGCACATGCCAACGTTGTTGCCAGCAAGATACTATTAGTAGCTGAAATGGTGCAAGTGATAGAAAATCTTGAAGCTCCTTAAGCACACATCTTTCATGCATCAGTATTACACCAACGTGATCATCACAAGAACTTTAGCCATTGATCAAGATCACAAATACTCATTCCAAGATCCCTTATGTAACCAGGGATAGTTTGGAATTCCCATGTGTGAAACCCAAGGAGGTTGAGGCTTCTAACTCCGAATCAAACCTCTCAAGAACCGATTTCTGCATCCTCTCTACCCTCAGATCACACTCGAATTGCTTAGAGACATTGGGTGACTCACATTTAATTGTTTCTAAACCCTTGGATCCGGATGCCAATCTCCATAATGTCACTTTAAAATCTCTAAATTCTGATGTTGCATATGTGGATCCTATCGATGCGCCTTATTTTAATCCAATTGAACCTATTCCTTACCTATCTTCTAGCATGTTATCATGTAAATGTAGACATGTGGGGACCCCCTCTTGTTAAGGATTTTACTCCAAACTATGAATGGAGACTTCATTACGACGCTTGGCCCCTCCTCCCCATTGACATCTATCCTCATCAAGAATTATATTTCATGACCCCTCAAATTACATTGGTTGCAATGGATTGGATCCAACCACACTATTCAATAGATAGCTCCAATGTCATTGTTTCTTTTGGATAAGAAGATCCCACCTACTCTCTTTTGAAGGACCATGCTACTACTTGATATGAGGAAAGTACAGGGGAATTACCGTTATATGAGATTGATTATGACATAGATGAGGAATATGAGGAGAAGGTACATCAAAGATTCTTAGCATTGGCTAAATCCTTGGAATCTGATATTCCCTCCCAAACACCACAACCAGGCCTTGATCATTCATTAGGTTCACTTTGAAGCGTCCGACCTGATAAACCATCATCTTGCTGGAATGAAAAATGAGGTTTCCTGCTAGACCTTATCCGTTCAACAAGGAAAAAAAAGGCCCCACTGACTGTGCAAAATGTATCACTCTAAACCCTCTCTCTTTCTCTTCCTGGATTGACATCCAATTATAAAAATTTTGTTCCATTTGTGGTATTGATTTTGAGGATTCTATGACTCATAAGTTGAAGTGACTCAATAGTATAAAGTCCTCTAAAGCTAAAGATGTACATACAAACATAAACAAAGCGGTGACCTCATGGAAATATTTTCATGGAATGATAGTGGCATAGGTAGGCCATATAAGTGATTCGTGGTTAGGAATTTTTTGAATACATATTGCTTTCATTTCTGATGTTTAAAGGAAAATAAATTATCTAAAATAAAACCTTTACAGTGATGATCTATTGGGTGATCCAAACTTAACAGCTTTGCTTACCTTCCAGTACGAGGCTTGGCTGGTGGGATAGCAATTGCTTAGAATAGTGTGATGTTTTTAGGCCACATTATCACTTTGAATTTACTTGCCGTGGAATACCAACTTGGCTTTGTATGTTTGTTTACGGACCAAATAAATGCAACCTCAAAGCTTCCTTCTGGAATAAGATTAGTCAGAGTAAAAGACAATCTCCCCACCCTTGGGTTATCTATGGAGACTTTAATGCGATCTTTGTATTGGGTGACAAAAATAAGGGATTACAGAACCTGGAAGATATTAACAGTCTTATCTGCTTCAAGATCTCCACCTTACTAAGCTGCTTTTATTTCCGATAAAATTTCCTTGGTCTAATAATCAAACAAATCCCAGCTAGGTGGGACTATACGGATTCCTATCTACCCATAACTGGACCTCACTGTTCCCTAGGTGCTTTCAAACCTCCCTTCATTCTCATCCCTTTAGATATGAAGCTGCTAGGGAAACTACATTTGGTTTCCGCAACCTCATAAGAGAGTAGTGGCTTTTCCCTACTTTATATGGATGTGTGGATTTTGTAATGCCTAAAAAAATAGCACACCTTAAGCACGAGCCTCACATCTAGGCAAGAGTATCCTTTGTCTTAATTTTTAACTAAAAAATGCACCAGTACTCAAGATTAACTCTGTTGACATATTAATGAATGTGAGGTACTTATCAATTAAGGACTTAGTAAAAGAAACATACCTAAGAGCCAATCCTAGCACTACCATACAACAAGAGATATATTTGAAATAAAAATCTAGAAATACATGGCTCAAGGAAGGAGATGCCAACGCAAAATTTTTCCATGTTGTTGCAAATAGTAGACAAAAGTGGAACTATATACCCTAGATCCCTAGATCCACTTGAATGGAGAATGGAAAGATGGAGATAGCAGGATTGGTGCAACTTTTACAAACTATTTATGGTAGCAATTTTAAGGTAAAAGGGATTTTCATTTTCATGTCAATTGGCCCAGACTATTTGAGAACAAGGATTTTGTTGATCCAAATTTAGTAGAAGCCCAGTTCTCTACTGCTAAGATAAATAAGTTAACTTTTGATTTTAGCTACATGATGGTGCAGCGGCATGTGTCATTAGAAAACGAACACACTGCTACCCCCGAGCCATAAGTGCATGGGCGTCAAGTAATAAATCCTCTCATGCAAACGTGAGATGGTCGTATTCCTTGTGGTCCCAAGAGCTACTATTGTTTCTTCTTCAACTACACTATCTAATCTACCATACATAGATAATTGTTGATTCCTAGTAAGAAAATAGAGAAATAAACTACAACACATCACACACAATTAAAGATAACAAATATCAGTGAGAAAGGAAGGCCTCGGGCACGGATCCTCTTGGGAGAAGAATAAGCATGAATGAATTTAAGGAATAAAGTATGATGTTGGCTTAGGTTTAGGTTCATTATACTCTAATGTCAACTACCTTGAAACCTTTGGAAGTAGCCCTAATCCTATATGGGATCCTCCATCTAGAAGATACCCTTATGATATCATTGGGTACAAGGAGCCTTGGCAATGAAAGCCTTAATGCTTTCTACGCTAGGGCTAAACCTAATGCCCACGAGGATCTACTGACACCGGTGGTCTCCGGCTTGTTGTTACAATAAATCCCTTTTTAACCACTGTGTGACCTAATACATGTAAGTATCCCACTCTACTAATATCATTCATGAATCAAAACCTACTGAATCATCCATTGTAGATTGAACATTAAAACAATAGATTGAAAACAAAATAACAAACATGCCAAAATGTAATTAGAAAGTAAAGCATCATGCATACAAGTTTTCTCCCGAGGTTCACTATATCCCAATAGCCCTTGGGAGTTTAGTTTGACATCAAAGGAAGAGTAAGCAAGAGATACAAGTAATCAATGAAAAGATTAATAGAAAACTCCCTATTCCTTTAACTAATGGTTGTGATGAGATCTCATCAGATCCGTGTCAAATAGCTCCTCGGTGTTATCATTGAGTTTCACCTTCTTCGACCCAAGATTCTCCCTTGAATCAGCCATCTCTAATGGATTTGTGCCCTAGGAGTACTTGGAGATGCGTGGTGGTGAAACTCCCTTGTAAAAACACTAAACTCAGCCTAAATAGTCACTCAGGTGTGCAGATAGGTGTGTGATAGTGTGGGGGCCACAGAGGCATCTTAATCCATCTTAAAAGATACTAGTTGGGGCCAACACATGACACATGCCGGGGCCATTCGGGCACATGGACATTGCATGGGATTCTATCAAACCTGTGTGAGCTCTATGTGGGGAATGTGAAAATTTTTAGACGAGGCATGTGGACCGCATGCAAGTACCATTCACTATTAAAATACTACTAGTATTTCTATGGTACCGTTGTTGTGATTTCTCTCTAAACTCAGCCTCCTTCTCATCGAATGCTTGGGGACATGTGTGAACTTCAAATAAGAATGATTTTTCCTCCAAAACACATCAAAAACACTTCTCCATGCTAGAATTGATTTTTTTATCTGTTAAAAAAATAAAACACAAAAACGACATAAAAGCGCGTCAGAGTCATGAAATTCTCATGGAAATAAGTAAAATATATCAATGAAATATAGTGTATCTAGATACTTATTAAATATCCCCCACTTTAGTGTTTGCTTGCACCCAAGCAAATAAAAATGGAAAATAAGAGGGAATGTTAAGCGGCTAACTACACAAACTTTGGCTCAGGTGCAAGTATACAATAGTAAATCCAAATCTCAAGATTCTAAGAAAATACTAAAGATATTTTAGAACATTCATTGCCAATGTGGTGATGTGTGTGTGCAATGCAAATACTTCGAGCCCCTATAGTCAAAGCCAATTTTTTAATACTACAATGACCACATCTTGAAGCAATTCACAGCACATCTTGAAGCCAATTTGGCAACATTACAAAGACCACATCTATATAGTGTATATAGTGAAGCATGAATGCATACATGTAGATTTGTAACCTATTAGGTTGGGTGGCTCTTGTGCCAAATCATCATGTGCATCCTTCAGAAAGATTTTGTGCAGTCTACGTTAGGCAAACTCAAAACAAAAAGGAAAAAAAAAAGAAGAGAAAGGAAAATTGACCTATTGATCACATAGAACCTGTTTTTACTTTCGCTTGAGAGCTAAATTTTGTTTAGGGACTAAAGGATTCTTAGTTGATTATTGAGTGTGTATTTAGCATTTCTAACACCGATTTCATTATATATGGGGTGAATGGACATCCTGGATTAATCCAAGGTGTGGAGGTTAAGATAGGGAGTTAACACACTCACAAAGGAGCACTTTTGATGATACAGGACTATTATTACTTGATTACTTATAGAACAACTCACTATCTTAATTTCTTTTCACTTGTGCTTGTGGAGTTCTTTACATTTGAGCTTGAGGTCATACATTTAGCTATTTATCTTCTTGCTCTATTCTTCATGTTTGTTTGCTTGGGAATAAGCAAACTCTTAGGTGCGTAGATGTTTGATAAACGCCTAAATGTATGTATTTTATGCATATTTATTGTGTATTATTTGTGTATTTTCTTGATGAATCGATACCCTTTTATGGTTTAATTGGTTTCTTTCATTTTATAGGCATAAAAAAGACTAGATGAGCTCAACAACGCAATTTAAGAAAAAATCAACACCAAAAACAGTGTTTTAGAGCCCAGGGCACTACAGCAACAATATAGCGGCCTGTAGCATGAAGACTTGAAGAAAAACACTAAGTTTGGAATTCCTCACGGGCAACCATATGGCCGTAAAGACGGCTGTATGCCGACTGAAGGGCAGTAATGTAGCAATTTGTTGTAGCCTTCACTATAGCAAGTTATGGGAAAATCGGCAGAATGATTGAGGGCCTCACGGTTCGTCTACTGATCGTATGCCAGATGGCATGCCATCCCGAGAGGAGTTTAAAAGAAGGGTTAGGGCATTATTGAGGAGGTGTTTGGCCACCCTTTCGCCACCATCATTTTCTAGGGCTTTAAGGTAGTAGGAGAAGGTAGAACTAAGGTGTAAATCTAAGGGGAGAAGAGGAGTACTATCAAGGAGAACATCAAGGAGCATACTGTCACGGATCCGACGAGCTCTCATCACCATCTTGTAGTTAACATTTTGAAGGAGTTTCTTTTGTTTTGTTTGTGTTTCATTTGTATGTTGAGATCTCTCTTTTATTTATGTTGAACTAGACTCCCGAGGTTACCAGGCATTCAGAGAACTTTGGGATGAACTTGCTTGTATGGCTGTTATGATTTATTTCAAGTGCTTTTGGTTTGGTCTGTGATTCAAGATTGGTGTTCTTTGATGTGTTGTTTTTCATGAAAACTCTGTGATTCAACTTCTAGGTTGTACTTAGTTAGTGACCATCGCTCTTGTGCTAGAACCACCTAGCTTGGAAAGAATTCATGTATAAATATGCCATGACCATCGGGTATTTCATACCCTCTAACCATTAGGGCTTGACCTAGGTTGAGTATCAGCCCTAATTAAAGATTTTATTAAGTGTAATGCAATCAAAGGAGGATTTGGACGGAAGCAATTCTGACCCAATACTTGTATGGCATTAGGGGTTATCGCCATGACCATCGGGGTAACCCAGTTTAGGATATCTCTTGCCCAAAACCACCACTGCCTGTGTAATCCTAGTATCTTTCTAGCTTAATGTGTTTCGAGGAAATCCTCGCCAGGGGACCTCACTCTTTCATTGCTACTTGCTTTCTTAATGTGTTTATGTGTTGTGCTTTAGTCCAAGTTATCTATAATTATCTCTCTTATTAGTTTTTTTATTTTGTTTTAAACCTACTATTGTTAGACTAGATAGTGCCGTATAGGGGGAAGTAATAACAGCTCTTGGGACCACAGGGAATATGACCCTCTCGTGCTTGAGTGAGAGGTATTACTTGATGAGCCGTGCACTTGCGGAGCACAACCAAGTTGTCTTCTCAATCCCTTCAATATCTCAATAAGTTTGCATGCAACTTATATTCATTAATTTTTGTATTTATGTGTGTCTGTGTATTTATAGGTTTTATAATAAGTTTGAGTGCTTATATATACATATACATATATTGTAGATGATAAGGAGTTTAATTATGACAATGAGTGAAATTTGGCCAAAGCATTGGGGTAAAATCCTCAAGGATTAGGGTATGTGTGGGGAAGGAGAAATGCAACCCCCAATTGATCTAACTCATTAAAGAATTAAGGTTCTTTATCATTTAAACCCTCTTTGTCGATCTTACAAGCCATCTAATGTTGTTATGAAAAATAAAGGACATAATGTCATGGTATAAATTAATATAAAAGTATCAATCTCTATTTCATCCAGCAATTTAAGGTTTTTAAAAAAATAATTATGTTTCTTCATTTATTATTTTTGTTGTAGTTACAATGGAAAGAAGAAGTAGGAGGAATTTGGATAAATCAGACTAAGAATTTACTTAAGCAAGTTCATTGGCACTCTCCTTCGATCACACCATCAATGGCCACAGGTTGTTATTTTATTTGTTTATTCATTTATTTATACATTGTAATTTTCTAGTTATTCTTTGCAGCTTCATATGGTGCATGAAACTGAAGACCAGAAGATTGTAGTTGTTGGCATAATATACAAGATTTGTAAACCAGATCTATTCCTTGCCAAGGTGTTACTTCTTTCATCTTTCTCCACCTTTATTTTTTTTTTTTGAATCATGCTCTATGGAAGCCATTGGTTTTTTTTTCTTTGAAATCATTAATATAAAATGTTTTTTGTTCATCAATAGTTATTAATTCATTATTTTTATTAACATTCATTATTTATTTATATAATTATTGATATCACTGCTATCAGAATATCCAATATCTTAGTATTTGTTTTTCTTTTGAAAAAACAAACGCCTTCAACATCTAAGTAGCCAATACATTGTTTCTAGAGTGGTGTTTGTTTATAATAAATAAGTGTGTAACTAATAATTGTGTTAAATTGTTATTAGAGAAAGTTACTTATAAATCCCTAGAAAGTTTCAATTTTCCCAGTCAGTCTTCTGACTTTTCCAAATTCCATATCGTTCTCTTTTTTTCAGCCATTTTCATTCAGTACCTGGTGTTAAGTTTATCAGTTAGTTGAATGAAAAATGTCAAAAATTCCCATGTGAGATATAATGAAAAATTAGTGGACTTTGCTTCCTGCCAAATTACATCTACTTGAATTGATGTCTATGATCAAATCCAATGAAGCTTATCTATCAAAACCTTTTGCCATTCTCTTCCTTCTTCTTATTATTCTTCATCATCATCATCTTTTTCTTCTTTTTTGGTTTGCTGGGGAAACTCTCAATAAGTTAGTTTGTTCTTTTTGTTTCCCTCTTCTTCTTCTTCTTCTTCTTCTTCTTCTTATTATTATTATTATTATTATTATTATTATTATTATTATTATTATTATTATTATTATTATTATTACTATTACTATTATTATTATTATTACTATTATTATTATTATTATTTTCATCTGGAAAGTACTTTTGTAGGTGTGGAAAGTTTTTTCTTAGGTTTTGCTTTATCTCAATTTTTTTTAGTAAGAGTGATACTAACAGTCGATAACTTTATGAGCTTTTACAAATTTCATGTGGGTGTTCATCATCAATGGAAACTTTCTATGTTGTAGTGCAATACAAAAGGGAAAGACATGTGCTTCAATTCACCATCTTGAGCTAATACGAGATAGTCATGGGTGTGATATGTGAGGGTTGGGCACTAGATGTTTCTTAGCTAAGAGGTAAGAGTGACTCATCCAAAATGCTTTACCCAATTGAGTCGGATGTGGACCTTCAATGCATGTGCCATATATACCATACTTTCAATAAGACTGTCATGGATATCACTACAAGGATGAAAGTGGGTCAGCAACTAGGTAGTTAAAGCTGGGTTAGACGGACAGGTCCAAGCCTATTGGACCGGAAAAGGGGACTAGAATGGTTCGGTTCAATACACAAAACCGGTAAAATATCAAACCGGCCTTGAACCGGATAAACCATGTCAGTTAACATGATTTCAACAGTCAATTAAAAACAACTCCCTAAACCTAAGATCTATTATCATTAACTCAAAGTCATCAAGCAAAAGAATCAATCTCCATTTCTTCTCCAATCTCCAATTCTCCACTTGTGACCCAATGCATCATCTTCGGATATCTCTCCCATCAAGCACTAGCACCATCCATCATCTCCGGATCTCCCTCCAGTTAAGCATCGGCACCGCACATCATCTGTAGATTCCCCTCTCGATTAGCATGGGGTACTTGTGTAAATTATATGTTAGCAATGTCATAAGAAATGGAAAAGATCAAAGGAAATATTTCTGTATGCTAATTAGATGCTCTATCCATTGCTAGTTGTGATTCTCTCATTCTCCTCTTGTGATAATAATATAATATCTGTTTGTTGATGTTAGCTATTGCAGCTTAAAAAAACATGTGAATTTGATGATGAAAATGATTTGTGAGTAATTTGATTAAGTATGAATAAATAATAGACAAAAAAAAGTAATGCATTTGTATTACATACAGGCTAACTGCACCTGCAGGTGATATGATCCTCCACAGTGCTTTAGAATCATTAAATTTTTTTTAGATCAGAACTATATTTGCTTATATTAAGCCATTAATTAATGTTTTTTTGCAGACAATGAGACAAATAATGTGCAATCATCATCCTCAAATGGTAATGTTCATTCTATGACCGATCCGGCTGGGTGCACTTTACCTTATCTATTAATGGTAAGGGAACAAAGGTCTATCATTGCCTCTATTATGCTAAAAAAATATCAAGGAGGGGAATTTATAGAATGAGGGAACATTTATACTGAAACAATGGCAACATACTTCCTTGTGGGAAAGTCCCTCTTGATGTTCAGGCATGCATCAAAGAATACATCACTAACATCGCATCTTCCAAAGGAATTAGTCTAAGAATTTATCAATTGGTCTCCTTGTGGTGGTTGGTTGGATTTGATTCTGAAAGATATTAGCAAAAGAGATTATGTAGCGGATCTTGTATCACATGCTTCCTAGGTGACTATTCTTGTGTATAATCATATATACATACTGTCTTAGTTGAGAAAAAGATCTACATCGAAAGAGATTGTGCATCCAGGAGCAACACGTTTTGCTACAACATTCGTTATTTGAAGATTATCTATGATCATAAACATGGCTTGCAAGCATTGGTGATAGATAAGTATTTCACATGCCATAAGTTAACTAAAAGTACAATAGGTAAAACAGTTACTTCAATTATCTTGGATGGCAAATTTTGGGAAGAATTGTTATTTATGGCGAAGATTGTAGCTCCCATAATTAGGTTTTTAATTGTTGTTGATGCTGATGAGAAAGCTTCACTTGGTTATGTTTATGAAGGCATGATTAGGATTTGAAAAGCAATCATGTCCATCTTTAGAAACCAGTCTACAATGTATGGTTCCTACATTAAAATTATTGATGAGAGATGGGATAAGCATTTGCGTCGAAATCTTCATGCAACTGCTTATTTTTTTAATCTCACTTTTCTCTATGATAAAGAAGCATTTTTTGAAACTCAAGAAGTGAAGCAAGGCTTGTTAGATTTACTTGAAAAGAGAAGTCTATGCAGTGATACACTACAAGAAAAATCCAATAATGACACTGTAGAATTGTCACGGAAATGATTTTAAGAACTGTGCCAAATTGATTTTGGCACGGAAAAACAAACCGTGCCTATAGCAATGGTGAAAAATGTATTTTGGCACCGTTTTCAAACTTTGTCTCCATTTTTGGCATAGTTATTTACTTTTGTGCTAAACATTACAAATGATTTTTTTCACACGGCCTTTGGTTCCATGTTTGCCACTATTTTGGCACAGTTTTATTGGTTCGGTATTTGGCACGATTTTATATATTATATTTTTTTCATGGTATCTGGCACAGTTTTTAGCAAAAATTTTTTGTTACGACTTTTGGCACCCTTTCATTTATTCTGTAAAAATAATAATTTATATAAAATTAATTTTATTTAAATTTTTTTGAATTGCACCGGTCAAAAATGAAACTGAGAAAGTTGCAAAAGCAATACAGCAACACAAGAAATAATACCATTCATCTGTTGATTCATTCTTATCAGTCAGCAACAAACTATAAATTTAAAAAAGATCAACTATGAAACCACACACAAGCAAAAACATGACACATCCCACCAAACAATCAAGTCAGAATGAATGATTTGAATGAGTTATACACATGAGAAAGTAACAAATTAAGTACTGAAATAGGAGTCATATAGCAAATTAATGCTCACTCTGCAGGAATATCGAATATTTTCAAGGCAGCTTCAATATCTACAAATACATAAGGAATGCCATAGCATATACCAATAACACTATAAAGTAAATCAATAGGATACTCTACATATATGACCCCTCCAGCTCTGGTTGCCACTGCCGTAGACAATGCGATACCGAACTCATCCCTGGGGAGTATGCTCGTGACTTCACCGGGTGAAAAACAGATCACTATTTTACCAGTCACATCCACATCCTACAGTGCCTCCTGGTTACACCTAAAAAAATAATAGTTAATTAAAAAAATCAACCAAACAACGACACTCATACAATTATATATATATATATATATTCATAGAGCATGACCCAACAAACCTGAAGGATATGCACATTTTTGGAACATTAACTACTGTTATCCTTGGAGCCTGGCTTCATCCTGTATAGTAATAGTTACATTAGAAAATTAATAATCATAATCATAAAATGTGAAGTGAAAGCAATTAGGATGAACGCACCTTGTCTTCTTGATTCAACAAGATCATCATTTATTGGATTTACAGAAACTCACCTTGTGCATAACTTTGATAGCCAACTCAGCCTCCCATTCTTCTGACCATTTCCTTGGAACTCACTTCTTCAACCCTTTCTCCCAAGTCCATCCCCATGCATCAGCAATGGTGTACATATCTAACACATCAAAGATTCTTCTTTCTTTCATCTCCTTAAACGCCTCATATGGATCCA
This sequence comes from Dioscorea cayenensis subsp. rotundata, assembly GCF_009730915.1. Classification (NCBI taxonomy): domain Eukaryota; kingdom Viridiplantae; phylum Streptophyta; class Magnoliopsida; order Dioscoreales; family Dioscoreaceae; genus Dioscorea; species Dioscorea cayenensis. The sequence continues at coordinate 4,343,814 of NC_052488.1, read as the reverse complement.
ATGGGAACTAGTCATCAACTTCATCCTCCTAATCACACATCCATAGTAAGAAAATTAAAATTTTATAAGGGCATCATGACAACTCCAATAAACAAGTTGAACAATGTAGATTATAAAGATAAAGAACACCAAATATGAAAATTGGTTCTTATAAATGAAAAAATTACAAAATTGGTGTTAAACCATCAGTTTATAACTCAAATAATCAAGCAACACATGGGATGCGTCACAATAAGAAAATAGACAAAATGAGTTGTTTGTGTTGCATGATGAAGATTAAGATGTATCAAAGGCTTTACTCAAAAAATAGAGACAAGCATCAAATTCTGTTTGGTGCCATCACATTTTACTTTGTAACAATTTTGATTCCAAAAGCAAATGTCACATTGTGAAAAGAAAGTAAAAGATCTGAAAAATATAAAACTCACATATGAAAGGCATAGACAAGTATACACCATCAACAAAATCATAACTAGCAATAATCTAGAATTAATTTATTAATTGACGGTAAAGTACCTCAACAAGAAAATAAAATATACAGAAAAATCACTTAAAATATTATAAGAAAGCTGTTGAATTTTAGTTTTGTATCATGCTTGGAAAAAAATTATCTTAAATGAATATTAAGTAGAATGTAGGCAAAGCAAAATTTCACAATAGCAAACCTCAGGTGATTCATGGGGAGTTCTTCGTAGTGATTTTCTTAAAGAAGTAGCTGTTGGGTCAAAATCCTTTAACAACTGAACTCATATCATTTGAAGAGGCTTCAATCTTTGAGCTTCCTTGTCTTTAATACTATCAACTGCTTAGTTTTCAGTTTGTTCAACTTATTCCTCCTATTGTTCAACTTCTTCCTCTTCATCTACCTCATTATCTTCTGTTTCTTTAGAGGCATCCTCCCCCTCATCGCCATCATCATCCAACATATCAGAAAAATCAGAATTTTCTACTTCAGTTTGGCTATTAGGACATTATTTAAGCCTTCACCAAGGAAACGGCTTTTTTAGAACTCTGTCTTCCCATCTTCAAGTTTAATCCGTGATATTAGTTCATCTAATTCTTCATCTACCTATCAAGGAAACAAGACAATGATATAAAAAATCATAAGAATAAACAAAGCGTACAAACAAACTTTCACACTTTGTGAAAAAAAAAGGTGTAATATTTATCATAAAGAGTAATTTTGTATCATTTTAGAACCTAAGAGCTAATGTAGAAACAATGAATCATTATCATAAAGAATCAACTTTTTGTTGTTCTAGCTAAATAAGATATCTACGTGTTGTAGCTAGTAAGAGGCACATGTAAGTTAGTTATCTGCGTGTTGTATCATCATAGCCGAATTGTATTAGCTTTTAGTTTTCATAGCCGAATGTTGTAATCTTGTTAAGTACGCCAACAACTGCAATCTTCTTGTAAAGGGAAATATACCACTGTGGTCTATTTAAAAGGGTGTGCGATTGCCCTAATAATCTGGTTCTACAATGTGAAGGGAAGTGTGAAAAAATTATGTGTGGGAAGAACACCCAGTACAATGTGCTATGGGGAACCCAGTTTCATTAAAATGGAAAGAAGTTTGTCATCTTTCTGTGTGTTGTGTTAGCTAAATTTGTGTAATGAGTTATTTCGTGTATAATATTATGGTTTCTCATGTATTATAATGTCCCTGTGTATTGGTCTAGCTTCCTATATATTATCTTGGCTTCATGTGTATGTTTTCAGTTTTATGTGTAGTTTTAGATTTTCTGTGTATGATATGCTAAAAACATTTTAATTTATGAGTTTGCTTTGTAATTCTTTGAACTTCATCCTTCTAATGATGAAGAGAAAGCATTAGTTGCCAATATCAAGCATGAGACATGGAAGCAAGCCTTCGAGAGATTGCCCACTAGGCCAGTGAAAAAAATAATCCCCTCCCCCAATTTCATTATAAAAGCTACCTATCATTAGTTGTTTGTCAAGAGCCATCTAGGAAGAGTGGTTGAGAGGATTCCATTCCCTCCCTTCCAACTCAACTCCGCAAAAGCTGCCTATCATCGGTTGTTTGTTGAGAGCTCGAACGATGTTCTGTATGATGACAATGACATGCCCAGTTATTGCAATGAGTACCAATTAAGGTTTGTGAACTTCGAGCCCATATAGATGAGGGATTCAAGGAAATAGTGAGTGACTTACAGTCACCATCTCTAGATTCTGACTTTCAACAAGATCCAATAGATCTCGCTCCTTTTCCTCCTACTTTGGGTCTTTCTCCTTCTTCAAGAGTGAGGTTCAAATGAGTTATGCTATCTTGGAAAGGCTACTTTCGGCAACACAGTGTGAAGATGACTACCAATGATGAAATTCCTACACCGGACAAAGCCATACCTTGCCCAAAGGTTGAAGTTTCATTGACAGTAGTTAACCCGCCTGACCCATAAGAAGTTAACCTACCTTGCCCAAAAATTCTTGCTCCTGTAGACTCTCTGGATGAAATTCCTTCTCTTGAAACCCCTTCTGTTGAAATTCCTATCACCAATGCCTAAGTGCTAGCCCCTGTTTTGGTTACATACACCACCAAAGGTGGTAAAAATGACACTCCCCAAGGTGGGTAACATGATGCACGGTTGTGCTAGATGCAAGTCAAGCCAATCCTACCCATCTTTTTTTGAAGAATTCTCCAACAAAGTGAGCCCCAGCAAAGAAACCCTACCAAAGAGAGCTTTGCCCAAGACATCCCCACTAAAGAAACTAGTACTGAAGAGAGAGCCACCCAAAGATGGCTCGCCCATAAACGAGAGCCTCTTCGAAGAAAATGGCTACAGAGAAAGGCTCCCTCTCATATGATGGATCAGAAGTGGAAGAGGAGGCATTACAGGCTATTGAAATACTACTTGAATCCCTCACAGGTTTGATGAGTAGAAAACTGAAGAGTGAATTTCTTGTGCTAATACCATACAAGGTCCAATAGAAGGCTAGGTCTACCATCAACATTAGGTAAAGGATCCATCAGATTTCCTCCCAAATAAGAAGAATCATGCATTTTTCAATAGCCCAAAGCAAAGCAAACAAGCAACCCTCTTGATATACCTAAACACTCATGTTGACAGGTAACTTTTCTCTATGTAGGCTATGAATCTTCTATATAAATTAGAGTTTATAAAACTGTTGTGTGTTATTATTCTTTCATATGTAGATTAAAACGTTTTTGCGTACAAAATGGGTTTACCTATGTATTATTAATGATTTCTGTCTATACTATTTTCTTCCTATGTAGAATATGTTCTTCATGTTTATTATATAGCCAATCTTGTATTACATATTCTAATGTTGTGCAATAATGCCATACAATTCCATCATTTGGAGGGATGACTGCAAGTATATGACCAGTGATAGCCTTTATGCCCTTTAGGAAGGGAAAGAAAATGTGCCCAATGATTTCATCAATCTCCTTATCCTTATATTGTGCAAAGAATTGCTGACCAATACTTTCATATACAAAAAGGGTGCTATTGTCACATGGCCTCTGGCACATGCTATGCAGAAATTGTAATTCTCTGCGGATCAGACAATATATATGATGGAGAATGTCATGTATGGGTACTAGAAGGCTAAACTTATCCTTATACCATCATCCTCCACAATCATTACCATCTTCTTGTCCTTGACGTTCCAAATCACAAGTACATGCACTACTTGTCCCTTATCTCAGATGTATATGACACGACGCCTTAACAATGGTAAGTCATTGCAACATAAGTTGAAGCTTGATTCCTCTCCTATTAACTCACTAGTAATTATTGTCGTCACATTTCAGCTGGATATCTTTGAACTTTGCATTGATATTAATAGAGGCTATATCAAATTTAAAGACCTTCAACTGGAGCATGTATAGAACTGTCCCAATAGGAACCTAGAAACATTGACTATCTAGTTTTTGGCATGCACTATATGGAGCAACTACTGAATGGGGAAAAATTGAACATACCTTGGTCGAACTTCTTAATTTTGTGGCTCTGCTACGTCACACAGATACTGGTTGACAACTTATAGATAAAAGTTATACTGAGTGCAGATGTAACAAACAATGCTGCCCTGGTGCAGGATGCTGATGGAAAAGAGGATGGCCCTATAGAGCATATTACTGCCGAGAAGGAGGACGCTGTTGATATGCTGAAAATCATTATCGGCGAGGACTAACGTATTGGAAGGACACATGCGTCTGATGTTGTCATTGTAACCGTAGAAATAACTACTCAAGAAGAGGGCACTGCTCGTGAAGAGATTGTTGTGGATGCGGCAGACGCTATCACCTACTGTTGGGAAGAGGAGACTGCCCAGTGGATTATGTTGCTGTAGACGCTACCCTATTCCACAAATACTAATGTTGTTGCATTTATCTCATGTATTGTCATAAATATTTGTAGTAACATAATAGCAGTATTAGGAAAAATACATGTATTTTCTTAACTTTTAAATGAAAACAATTCATATATGAATTAACTACATAATTGTATGTGAATGCAAATATTACACTGGAAAGTTTCATAATGCACATAAACCTTAAATTCTGTACATAACAGATAAATAATGAACCAAAACAACTGATAATACATAGAAACATAAAATAATACACATAAAGGAAAAATAATACACAACAACAACAAGTAGTACACATTGCCTGCTAATATTATGTAGAAATTCTTTGTGTAAAAAAAAGGTCAATAAACCCCAGCCAGATTATGCACACCGTGTTCAGTCTACTATAACTGTATTATATGATCGACAATTATGTCCAGTTTGATGACACCGAATATAATGTAAATCACGGACATCAAAGTCTGTAACTCTATTCTCATCCTTCGTTGACGGCCATGTTGATTCTCTAATATTGGTGGCCGCATTCAGAGTTCATGTTTGCCATCACATGGCTTGCCACTGTCAAGGATCGGGTATATTGGTTCGACATATGCATGATGATACAATTCGGCTATGGAAAAAACTTTTAGTTTGCCATCACTTGTAATATTGTTAAGTATGCCAACAACTGCAATCTTCTTGCCTTCATTTTCATAAACCATATGAAGCTCCAAAGAATACCTAAATGTATCTTATAAAAAAATTACAATGTATATATGTATATATTCATCACTAATAAATAAATGAATAAGTAAATAAATAAAATAACAACCTATGGCCGTTGATGGTGTTATCACAGGAGAGTGCCAATGGACTTGCTTGAGTAAATACTTAGTCTGATTTATCCAAATTCCTCCTGCTTCTTCTTTCCAATGCAACTACAACAAAAACAATAATAAATTAAGAAAAATAAATTAAGGAAAGGAAACTTAAATTGATAGAATGAGAAATTGAGAGTTGTATATATGTTTATACCATGATATATATCATGTCCTCTATTTTTCATAACAGCATTAGCCCGCTGATAAGATTGACGATGAGGATAAAGAGGACGAAGATGGTAAAGAACTTAACTCTTTGATGAGTTAGATCAATTGGGGATTGCATTTCATATTTCCCACACAGCCCAATCCTTGTGAATTTCACCCCAATGACCTATTTCACTCTCATTCTCATAACTAAACTTCTTATCATCTACAATATGTATAAGTCCTTGTTAGAAATTTATAAAATACAAATATATACATTTATAAATATGTAAGTAAATGAATAAAAGTTGCCTACCAACTTCTTCAGCTATTGAAGGGATTGAGAGGGAGGAGAAGGGAGGCTAGGATGGTGGAGAAAATGAATAACTTTTTCATCTTGATTTTTGGAGAGAATGAAGAGAACATGGAGATGTAGATGGAGCTTGGTTGGTGGGTATTTATAGAGAAAGGATTTACTTGAGAGCAAATGTTGAAAAACATTGAAGTCAAGTCCTCAAAATTTGTGCAAGAATGGATGAAAGTTTTGGCATGAGTGGGTGTAGGTTTTGAAAAATGAGACCAAAGTTGGTAATAATTTATTGTTGTTATTTCAGTATTTCTAATCTTTTTCAGCTAATAATATAGATTAATGAATATTTGATAAATTAATAAATTTAATTAAATAATATTTTTTTCCCAGGTCCCTATTCGAACCAATATGCTAAATTAATTATTTTGCTAAATTCATAAGATAATATTTTTTAAAAAACTATTTGGAGCCTAACAAAAATATAATTTAATAATTAATCAAATACATAAAAAAATATCATACAAAATTGATAATATTGAAATTTTTTAAACTATTATTTTTAAATTATACTTTTTTAAAAATATGCATTTAAAGTTTTTTTTAGTGAACTAATCTCAATCTCATCTTTATATTTTTGCAAAATACACATTATAATTGGTATGATTTTCTTATGTTTAAAGCTTCAATTGTTAGAAATTCCTTTTTAAAAAATATTTAATAAAACACAACTATCATTTGGATTAAACTAGGATATCCATTACCCTTTAATAATCTTTTTATTTGTAGGTGATTCCATCATAATATCATAGTTTAAAAAATAAACAACATCTATGTCATATCTATACTATAGTCTAGAAATAACTTCTAATAGTCCATAAATGCCTTTATTTTTATTGACTTGCTCAAAATCATTTTTCTTATGATTGGATTTTACCATATGGAAAACAATTTGCAATAGTTGTTGTCCTCATATCAATGTTCACATCAATACTCATAAATTTTTTTAGATTTCTTCGCTCTTATCCCGTGTATAATATATAAAAACTCTTTCTAAATAAATTATTTATTTATGAATAAATAAATAGCCTATATTAAAATAATAATTTTTTTCATCCCAAGAGTATGTTTTACTGTATTATTTAATGAAAGTAAATATGTCAACACTTTCATATATAATGATAGATTTATGAATAGATATGCAATGAAAGATTTATGGGGACATATATATAAATATCTTTTCTCCTGCTCTTCCTTTGATTTCATTTGCTTTCTAGAATAACTGACTAAGACTGCGTGTGGGGTCAAACGTGGGGTATTATTTTTGGTGTTGTTTGTTTTGGTCTCTAAATTCAGTTTCAAACTTTCAATGACATATGCGGTAATTAGCGGCAAAGTTCTTGGTTCTATTTGTTTTAAGAAAGAAAACTCTTTTATATTATTTATTAGTGATTTTAAAAAATAAACTAAAAGCTAATGGTGAAAATCCTCAATTGAAATTTTGTTTCATAAAAATATTAACTCATGTTTAAAATTGAAATCCTACCAACAATGTCAATTTACGCAATGGGTATTTAGGTTGTTTAGATTAGTTGTTTGAGTTGCAATATTTGTGTATTAAAACCCCATGGTTAGATTAGTTGTTTAGATTAGTTGTATGAAGGTTTTATTGGATTATTGTTTATGAAAACGCTTTAAAAATTGAAGTTGAGGCTTTTCATGATTAAAAAAAAAAAAAAAAGAGACTCATGGGTCCTTCTTATTTATTTTATTTATATTTTAATATCATAGTTAGCTTTTCCATTCCGCAAGATGATAATTATGATTTTATTTCAGCATGTATTTAAAAAATTATTTCTTTTAGTGTTACATGTTTGTTGTGCAAATAAATTATTTGATAAATTTTCATAAATTATAAGTTTTTTAATTTATCAAATAAGTATGTTATTTATTGTTAGAGTGATATGTTAGATGTATATTTTGATGAATGTACATTGTGTATGTATATGTGTATGTACATACGTATAGTTATATTTGTATATTTATTTGTTCTATAAATATGACCCAAAGGGGTCATCAATTGTTGTGCTGGCTAAATACATATCCTTCTTCTATCATGGTATCAGATGCCGGTCGCCGGCTGATCTCTCTAGACAATTGATCCGTCCGCTCCTTTTTTTGTTGCTCTCCAACGAGCATTTTGTTTTGTTTCTCCTTGGTTGCTTCGTTCATTCTGATATTATTACCTTTCTGTTGACGATTCTTACACACGTGACCACAGCCACCTGCGCTGACCACCCATTCGCGCCGAATACCTCTCAGTCACTCTACTCTCACCGCCCTGATCATCACCGTCATATGTTCAAATTTTACCACCGTGATCATCATTGTCACTCGCTTCCCTCTCGCCGCTATGATCATCACCCTCACAGCTTCTGATCATCTCCATCGCTGCTTCCTCACTATCTTTGCTTCTTTGTTCCGAGGTTGCCACGGGATCATCACTGCCTCATCGCTGCATCATCATTCGCTTCTTTGTCCTGAGATTGCCGCCGGATCATCATTGCTTCCTCGCTGCTAGTTCTCTGTATCTCTGTCTTCTCCACCGCCGAGCAGATGCCCTCTACTGTTTCCTCGACCAGAAGACCAACGCGAAATTCCACGTACGGAATTTTCGCAATTCAAGTCCCAAGATTTTGGTTTTTTGTGTTTGTTTTGATTCTCAACGAATATCTATATAATATATAATATATAATATAAAAATAACATAAACAAAAACAAAAAAAAAACTAAAAAAAACTAAAAACAAAAGAAAAACAAAACAAAACAAAAAAAAATGGCATCAACTTCCTCTGTTCCACATTTTCTAGCTCCAGTCGATATTAAACTAAACGGCTCTAATTACCGAGAATGCTTTACCACTGTTCGCATCGTTTTACTTGGTATGGATCTACTTAGCCATGTCGACTGTACCTCTCCCAAACCCTCCACTCCTGATGCATCATGGACTCTTGCTGATCGTCGTACGATGACCATTATCTGTTAGTCTTGTGAGATTGATGTCCGTATGGAAATTGGGCATCTTCCCACTGCTCATGCAATATGGGAACACTTAGCTCATATGTTTGAGCATTCCAGTTTTGCTCGTCAGTATGTCATTTTACAAGATCTTACTCATATTCAGCAGCGTGAGCATTCCGTCAGAGAATATGTCACTGACCTACGGTCCTTATGGCGCCAGATTGATTCATTGGAGGCGTCCACATGCCTCACATGCACATGTTGCAAAACTCGCACTCAGTCTAAACAAATACAACGCAGCTTTGAATTTCTGATGCGTCTTTGTCCAGATTTTGAGGGTGTTCACAGCCAACTGCTCAATCAAGACCCTCTTCCATCATTTGACGATGTTATTCGTAGTGTTATTGCAGAAGAAACACGTCTCAGCACATTATCTCCACGACTTATCCCTACAGACACTGTTTTTACTGTGACCTCTCCACGTACCACTAAAGTACCTTCTGTGCCACCAGCTCCTGTTTCATCGACCTCCACTTGGTCTTCTGTTATCTATCATTATTGCAAGCGTTCTGGTCATATGAAGAATCAGTGTCTTAAACTTTAGCAAAGACAGCAGCAGCATTCCTCACAGTCTCGTCCTCCGCCTCGATTTCTTGCTCCCTCCCCTTATGCTGCTTCTGTCTCTGCTTTCGATTCTCCTTCCTCTACTGATCTTCTTTCTCATGTTGCTCAGCTTACTAAGCATATTCATGCTATACAGCACGCTCTGCACTCCAGCATTTCCTCTGTTATGTCTGTTGCCTATGGTATGTCTTCTCCTCTTGGATTTTAGATTCTGGTGCCACTCATCATATGACTTCCGATACCTCTAGCCTAGTCTCTATCACAATGCCTCATAATTATTCTAGTCTTTGTACTGCTGATGGGAGCCTTCATCCTATCACGTAGTGTGCCCATCTTCAGTCAACGTCATTTGACATTCCTGAAGTCCATCATGTCCCTGGCATAGCTCTAAACCTTATTTCTGTTACTCTACTCACTGATCATGGTCTTACTGTTACCTTTTCTTTCTTTATTTGTATAGTGCAGGACAATCTTACAGGCCAGAGGATTGGGATCGGCGTAGAGTTGGCTGCCTCTATCACTTAGATTCTCTTTATCTTCCAGCTCTTCTATCTTCTGATATTGTCACCTCTGTATGTTCTCTTGATCGTTGGCACTGTCGCCTCGGTCACTTGTCTAGTTCTCGCCTGAAACTCTTAACATGTTCAGCTAATTTTGTTTCTGTTTCTTCCCTTCCTTGACATCCATGTATGGGTTGTAAGCTCGCTAAACCAACTGCTCTTCCTTTCTCTTCACAAGAATCTATTTCTGAATCTACTTTTCATCTAGTTCATTCTGATGTTTTGGTTCCTGCACCCTTATCCTCTCTTGGTGTTTTCTTCTATTATATCTCTTTTGTTGATGATTTCTCACATTATACCTGGCTTTATTTAATGTGTTCCCGATCTGAGGTCTTTGCCATTTATTCTCAATTTGTGCAAATAGTATATACTCAGTTTGGTAAACGCAGTAAGATTTTTTCGCTCTAATGGGGCACGCAAGTATCTCTCTACATCCTTTCGCACATTACTGTCCACTCACAGCACTCTTCCATAGCAGTCCTGTCCTTATACACCTGCTCAGAATGGTGTCACTGAGCGTAAACATCGCCATATCTTAGATACTATGCGTACACTTCTTTTTGCCTCTTCTGTTCCTCAATCATTTTGGGCTGAAGCCATTCTTACATCCGTTTATCTCATCAATCGCACTCCTACCTCCACTCTATCTGGTATCACACCTTATGAGTATTTATACTCCCTTCCTCCCTTCTATGGTCATCTTCGCACGTTTGGTTGCACATGTTTTGTTCTTTTGCCCACTGTCGAGAGAAACAAACTTTTTCTCCGTTCTACCATATGCATTTTTCTTGGATATAGCTCTGAACATAAAGGTTATCGCTGTTATGATCCCCATTCTCACCGTCTTCGTATTTCCCGTCATGTCATTTTTCTTGAAGATACCCCATACTTCTCTTCATCCTTCCCAAATCTTTCTGTTCTTCAGTCATCCATTACCACTCCATCCTCTTCTCTCCCCTCCATAGTTCTTCCGAGTTCCACCATAACTGCCAATTCAATACTCTTTCCAAACGTCTCCATAGACACTTCCTCTGATCCTCCTTCCCCTTCCTCTTGGTGCATTGATAATTCTGGTGATTCTGGCGATTCGACTCCTCTCTCCGCCGAACCATCCTCTCCTGAAGATGTTCCTACTATTCCCCGTCACCGTCCTCATCGACCTCCTGCTCAGTACACCTATTCTCTCTAATCTTCTTATTCTCCTGATTCCCAAGATTTTCTTGTTACTATTCACTCGCATTCCGAGCTGCAGTCTTATCGTGAGGCAGCAAAACATCCCCAATGGCAATAGGCTATGTCAGAAGAACTTGATACTCTACAGCGCATGCATACATGGGATCTTGCTCCTCTTCCATCTAGTGTTACTCTTATCAGTTGTCAGTAGGTCTATCGAGATATGACCCGAGCCGATGGTAGTATTGAGCGCCACAAAGCACGTCTTGTTGCTCGTGGTTTTACTCAGGATTATAGCATTGATTATGAGGAGACACTTGCTCCTGTTGCCAAATTGACTACTGTTCGCCTTCTTTTCGCTATTTCTGTTGCTCGTCACTGGCCACTTCATCAGTTAGATGTGACCAATGCCTTTTTACATGGCGACCTCTCTAAGGATGTTTATATGACTCATCCTCCTGGTTTCTCTCATCCTTTTCAGCATATCTGTCATCTTCGCCGAACTATCTATGGACTCAAACAGGCTCCTCGTGCCTGGTTTGAGCGGTTTCGCAATGTGGTTCTTACTCTTGGTTTAACCAAGAGATCTCATGATTATGCCCTCTTCACTCGACAGACTTCTTGAGGCATTACTATTCTGCTTCTTTATGTTGACGATATGGTTATCACTGATGATGATGTCAATACTATTCTTTCCTTGAAATAGCAGTTACACACCAAGTTTCAGATGAAAGATCTTGGCCCTCTTTGTTATTTTCTTGGTCTTGAGGTTGCTTACTCTCGTCGAAGTTACTTGGTGTCTCAACAGAAGTACATATCTGATATTTTTTGATGAGCTGATATCACTGATCTTCGCACTGCCTCTACCCCTATTGAGTTGCATCACTGACTCTCCTCTTCTGATGGTGAGCCTCTGCCTCATCCTACTCGCTATCGTGCGCTTGTTGGTGCTCTTGTCTATCTGACTATTACTCGGCCTGATATTGTATATACTGTTCGTGTTCTTAGTCAGTTTGTGAGTGCTCCTTGCTCTACTCATTATGCTGTCCTCTTACGAGTTCTTCGTTATCTTCGTGGCACTATATCTCGCTCTTTACTTTTTTTGCCACATCTTCTCTTGAGTTGCACACCTATTGTTATGCTAATTGGGCAGTCGATGCTTATGATCAACATTCTACTACAGATTTCTACATTTTTCTTGGAGATTATCTTATCTCTTGGAAAAGCAAGAAATAATCTACTGTTGCTCTTTCTACTACTGAGGCTGAGTATGGTGCTATGTCTTCTACTACTAAGAAGGTTCTTTGGTTGCGACAGATTTTGATGGACTTTGGTGTATCTGTCTCTGCCCCTACTCCTATACACTGTGACAACCAGAGTGCCATTAAAATTGCTTCTAATCATGTCTTTCATGAACGTATGAAGCATCTTGAGATTGATCTTCATCATTATATTGCTGGCAGTATTATTCTTCCTTATGTTGCCTCCACACAGCAGGTTGTTGATATTGTCACTAAGGCACATACAGTCTCTAGGTTTCAGTTTCTGGTTGACAAACTCTCGGTTTATGACCTACCGTGAGTTTGAGGGGGCGTGTTAGAGTGATATGTTAGATGTATATTTTGATGAATGTACATTGTGTATGTATACGCATATATACATATGTATAGTTATATTTGTATATTTATTTGTTCTATAAATATGACCCAAAGGGGTCATCAATTATTGTGCTGGCTAAATACATATCCTTCTTCTGTAATTTATAAAAATGTTGTTCAATAACTAATTTTATTTTATTTTTATCTTATCATCTTCAATGATCTCAATTAACACACTTTTATTTTTGTTTATTTCCTAAATTATGTATCATTCTTGATTGATCTATTATTAATAAAGCTATGTTTTTATTAATAAACAAATTTATATACTTGGTAATTGGGTCCATGATGCCCATTAACACATAACTTTTATATCTACAAACTCCTAAAATTTTTTCTTCACCCGACAAATCTCCTAGAAGCATTCATCATATGATATTAATATGTGACCTTTCATATGATATCTACTTCTTAGCTTTCAAATAGAGGGTTTGTAAGTTTGTATATGATATATAAAAGAAGGTGAATAAAAAAAATATTTGCAATTGTTACTTCCGGAGGGAGTAGGCGTGTGTAAAGTTTTCGCTCAACTCACTAGTAATGAAAACACACATACACACAAGCATGCAAGAAAGAGACACACAATATGGTCATTCGGCAAACCCTTACCTACATCTGTGGGCAAAGTCTCGAGAAACAATCCACTAAAAGATGTTAGGTATGAAGAGTATTGGTGAGATCTTACTATAGTCTAATTTTTTTTATTTAGCAATAAATGATACTGAAAAAGAAACATATTTATTTTGATAGGCTTTTATCATTTGAGTTTTGTTATTCGTTTGTTTTTGTTATTTGTTTGTTATACATTGATTTTTTGGTTTTTTTTATTAAAGACATCACTTATTTGGTTTAAGAAATAAAAATTATTATATAGCTTAATCAACAAGTTAACATTGAATTAATTTATTACATTGTCAATTTTCGAGTTGCACCTCATCAGAGAATGCATCCTTCGATGAAGTCTTGGGAGGAAATGGCCTTAACATGGTAGGTGCCATGGGCTTATCGTCAAGTTTAGTTCAATATAAATGTGAGGTAGGGAGTTCCTAAACTTATAAAAGGTTATACAAACCCCATTAGGTCATTCTTTTGAGATGCGGACCAATCTTGACAAGTAGTGCCAGAGTTGGCCTTAAGGCTACTATCATGTAGATTAGATTCTTTTAGTGTGGAGCCTACACCACATGACCTTTGATGACGGAATCAAGGATTGAACTCAAAGAGAATATTACAGGCCTATTAGTGAGTTTAGTCCATATTTGATGCATGGTAGGGAGTTCCTAGACTCTTAAGGGATCAGACATACCAAATTAAGCCGATCTTTTTGGGTGCAAACCTGCCCTTTGAAGTAGAGTTTTTTTTATATGACTTTTCTAAATACTTTTCATACTAAAAAACTCTCTTTTCAATTAAAGAGAGTTTTAGACTATAAATTCAATCAAAAACTCACATGCCAGATTTTACTAGAAAAGGTCAAGCCAATAATCAAGTATTAGTAAGATTTTTTTTTCTCTTAAATACTTGAATATGCTATTCTAAGACAGGGTATTTATTGAATAAGGATTTGCGGTGATGTACGCATCTAATATTATAAAATTAATAGTTATTAGAGATAATGATGAATCATAGTTATTTCAATCAAAACAAACAAAACCATTTTTAAGATGCATCCGAAAAAACCCCCCACAAAATTTATAAAAAACAAATGAAAAAGTTAACTTTTTATTTTTTTTAATTAATTAATTTTTTTTTGTGTTTTTTTTCTCAAAATATGAACATTACTTTTAGTCACATCACTTTATCCCTCATTTCCCTCATTTCTTACATTATTACATTTTTAAAAAAAAAAATTCTTTTGTTATGCCACCATCGATCATCAACCTCGAGAAAACAAGGCATCTATCAAGAAATGCTTTGGAAGCCTTTCTCCAATCTTCCACCACATAATATGCTAATCACTCTTTGTCGACTTTTTTATTAAATAGGATCAAAGCATGTGTAGTCTTTATCTTCTATCTGTCATTCCTTCCCTATGTCTCTTAATTGGTATGCGAGTTCAACTAGCTCCCAGGTGATGCTGTTCATGGTTAAGTTGAGTAACATCTGTGTGGTAGTTGGAGAAGCATCAAAGCATCAAGTTTATTTCTTTGACCCATTGAAATCTAGGTTTTTTTTTGTAAGAGCTCTCATCCAAAGTCACACGTTGTTAGTTAAGGGGTTTTATAAAAAACATTTTCATAGTCGTGCTTAATGATTCCTACAATTTAAGTACTACTCAAGAGCCAGGTTATAAATTACCAATTATTGTTTTCTCAAATTGAAAAATATTGGTGGAAAGTTTTGTTGTGAATGTTCATCATATTTTATGATCTAATAATTTGTTGTTATATTAATATCATGGTTTCATTTTGTAATTGTCATCTATAAGAGCTATTCAAATATAGTCAATGGTCAAATAAATGTCACCGGAACCTGGATATCCTCCGCCTGCTCCCTCATGGCTGAGATAGCAAGGGCTTTGATAAGTTCTTGTGTATTAGTAATACGAAGTATTCTTTTATTACATTAAGCAATACTTTTCTCAGATTTTATCACTTATGCATATGTATTTGTGTTATTTTGTGCATTCAGGGTTGTGGAGACAATTGTAGAAGAAGGAACCAAAAGTAGATTGTGGATGCATTTGTTGATGAAGTCTTGAATTGAACAAACATGAAGACATAAGTTGTGCTCAAGACACGTAAGTGTGTGCAAGCGAATACACAAAGTGGAGGGGCACCAAGGCAGTCACACTCATGTGTTCTGACTTGTACAATACTAGCAAGATCTTCGTCAATGTGATTTTATTGAAGACGCAACACGATCTACCGCATGGATGTGTGCCCATTCATATGGTCTTGATGAAAAGTGTGGATTCTGGAATATTTCGGTGAAGTACTGTAGTAAATCAATGCAGTAAAACTACTGCAGCAGTTACTGTTCATAGCTTGCAGGAAATCAACTTCTGGAAATTCACACAAGCGTGTGGAATTTCCACACTCCCGTGTGGATGCCAGATTCCAACCCCTATAAAAGCCATGATTTGAGACATTTTGAAGAATCCTTTTCTCATCTTTTCCCACTCTTTGGAGGCACTCGCGGATATGGTTTGGAGAGGCTTTGGCCAGGTCTTTGGAGTGGTTCGACGGCCTTCGACACCGCATTCCTTCGAAAGATCGTTATTGGGGGAGCTTTCATCTGTATCGATTCAGCGAGGCGTGCCCTAGACTTAACGAGGGAACCCTCGGAGAAGACAAGGCAACTCCACAAGACCACCAACACGGACTACAAGGGGGTTTTATCTATAGATAGCATGCTTTTACTTTCAATTACATTGTTGAATGCATCTTGCTCCATGGAGGGCTAAACCCTTAGTGGGTGCTTGGACTTGGAAACCCTAGGATGATTTTGTTTCATTGACTCTTGTTTTGCTTCTTTAATTGATGTTTTAATTGAGTTCCAACCTAGAATGTTTATTGCATTGATTTTTCCTTAGAGTGACATTAGGGTTGAGAATCTATCTTGATAATCTTTGTGGATGAGTGACACACCATGAGGGTTAGACAAAGCAAGGTTGGAGAGGGTCGAGAGGGTGAGTCAAGAGGTAGCGGAACGCCCCCTTTACTTTCCGGTGTGATTTATCCTGCCTCCACATTCCAAGAGTTCTTTGCGGTCACAATAGAGTGAAGTGCTAAGAGACAAACTCCGCTAGCCCTTAGTTGCGCAAGCAACAGAGTGAAGCGTTGAAGTAGTCCTTAGTGCTAGGGATTAATTGTGACTAGGGGTCTTTCTCCAAGACCAGAGGGTTAGATCTATATTATTGAATAGGGTTTATCACTTGGAGTCCCCAGAGTTTTATGCAACTCCACACAGTGTGAGACGTCGAGAGTATCCCTTTCCGCCGGGGCATAGTGTAAGGGTTAGTCATGGTTGATCTTAGGTTTGGGACCGTGTGTCTTTGGATTTCCACAACTCATTAAAATGTCAATTAGGAAGCCTAACTAGTAGTTTTGTACTTGAAACAATAGTCCTAGGGTGAGCAATGTCCGGATGCTCCATCTTTCCATCGATATCCTCTGTTTGTTTCTATTGCATCTCTTTCTTCTTTTCTTTATTTTGCTTGCATTAATATTGTTCACCCAACCCTTGAATCATTTTTACTATAGGTAAATAGCAATACTTGTGTTTCCAAGCACTATTTCCTGTGGATACGACTACCCACTCACTAGGGTACTTTATTACTTCGTGTCAGGCTTCTTTACCCAGGATGAGCAATGCTCTTCCTATAGATGTTGCTATCCTGGAAAAGCTGAGACAGAACGTTACCAAAGTGTTCAAAGTAGATAATGAGACCTAACAACGTGCAAGGTTGAGGTTCAAGCACGCACTATGCACAAAGCTCTTTGGTAAAGCCCCAGCCATTGAGTATGTCAAGTCTATTCTCCTTGGACAATGATAAGACTTTAGCGGATACTGATCTCTGACATGTCAAATGGTTTTATGCTCATTAGGTGTGAGTCAGACGAGGTGAAGCAGAAGATAGTTTTCAGAGGTCCTTGGAATGTAATTGGTATAACCCTTCATATCTCTTTATGGAAGCCTTACTTCGAGCCAGCATCAACCAAAGTTTCAAAGGCCATGGTGTGGGTGCAACTCCACAATCTCCCAGTGGAGTTCTGGGAAGGAGAAGCCCTTGATTCCATTACAGAGCCAATTGGCAAGCTTCTTAAGGTTGATGATTATACTTCATCCCTGTCAAGAGCAAGATTTGCTCATGATTTCTTGGAAATCGACTTATCCCTTCCTCTGAAAAAGGGTTTTCTGGCTGGAAGATGAGAATAACAAGATTTTTGTTCTTATCCTGCATTCATCGTCAGGGAACTGATCCGAGCGAGGAGACGATGAAGGCTCACTCTAATATTAGGCCTTGCTTGGGGAGAAGGGTTGAGAGTGGTTTTGGAGGTATAGGTTCAATCAACCCTTGCTTCGGGAGAAGGGTTGAGGGAGAATGTAAGAGTTTAGTAGGTAATTAGGGGTGTTGGGGGGGAGGGTTGAAAATGCCCCCAGTTATCAACCTTCCAAATTACAGATTGCAGGATTAGGGAGGATTGATAACTTTATGAACGAAAATGCCCTTATAATAACTTTATAATAACTAATAATACACTTATAATTTGGGAGTAAATGCAATAAATAAAAACCTTAACATTAAGTTTCATTTCTTTCTCTTTGTCGGAGATCCACCGGAACCTCTAATTATAATTTTATTGAATGAAAATATCTTTTTATTTATATTTGCTAATATATATGGGGTTGTATAAAAGATTTGAAAATATTATAAATTTTTTATGTTAATTAATCATTTTCCTAGATATATTTAATTGAGATTATTGAATAGAATTTATTTATTGATCCATTATTTATCATAATATAACATTTTAAACTCAAATGGTATTTTGGTAATAATAGTATATAACATTACTTTTTATTACCTTCAAAGGCTTCCTTTACTCTACTTTTGCCCAAAATAAGGTATGGGTTGGTCCCTTCCTTTACTTTCTCTTCCCTCCCCTTACCTTACTTTATGAACCCTTACTAAACTTCATCCAAGCATGGCCTTAGAGCGAGTGACGATCCCGGGCTCCCAATGGGTAGTTCATTCAGTCGTAAAGTGGGTCAGGATGGATCTAGTTGTCTGACACGCGTCCGAATATGCGTGTGAACCGCAAGTGCATGGGTGTCGAAGTAATAAAATACCCGGTGAGTCGGGTAGTCGAATCCACAGGGAACAGGGCTACTAGTACTAACTTCTTCTCTACTTTCTAGCGTAATGATAAATAGAAAGGTGTGGTGATCTAATGTGCGAAAAAATGAATACCGGAGACGAATATGCAAGGGTGAAATGGATGGAGATCTCAATAAGTAAAACTGGGTTATTCGGGCAATGCTTCCCCTAGGATTTAGGTATTAGGTACTGAATGAGCAAAGTGTTTCTATGAAGAGTAAGTTAAGTCGTGGAAATCCAAATATAATCGGATCCAGTCTCCCGATCACCGATACTAGTCCCCTACGAGGTCCCGGTGGAGAAATCACTTAATCTTAACACCTCACACCACATATGACCGCAAAACACTCTAGGGATTCCAAGAGGTGTATCCGATTCCTAAAGATTGATCCAACCATAATTCTCAGCGAAGGATCCTAACCCCCTACAAGGTCCTGGCGGAGAAATCTCTCAATCTCACACCTCACACCAAATATGGTTGCATAGAGCTTAGGGAACGGAGATAGAATACACCAATCGGAGGGGAAATGGGATGCTCTCTATCTCATGACTCACCCTCTCAACCCTCTTCAACCTTGAGGTTGTAACCCTAATGGAGACCTCACTCTCACCAAGGTAACAAATCATGCAAACCAAATAACCAAAAGATCAATAAGGCAAGCAAGCATTAGACAATCAAGATTAAAACTTAATCAAACTCGGATTAAATAGAAACACTAAGCAAATCCACAAAAGATGAGAATCCTATGGTTCACAAGCCCAAATACCCTCTAGGGTTTTAGCTCTCCATGGGGCAACATACAAAACACATCATCAATGAATGAAAGTACATTAAAACCATAGAAATAAACCCACTTATATATGAACTGATGGCCTTGATGGAGAGCTTCAACGTCTTGAAGAACCCACTCTGAAGCTAGGTTCACCGGTGGCTTCCTTAATGCTATGACGGAGGAGGAATCGATCAAAGTTGGTGAAAAAACGCCTCCAAAGCCGCAAAGACCTCCTCTCCAAACCCTAGCCGTCTCACCCCTCAAGAGCAGCACAAAATACGAGAAAGAATAGGGCAAAACGGCTATTTATAGGCCTTAGATCGCGCCTGTCACGTGCCCTCATGCGCACGTGTGGATTTTACACGCGGCAGCGTGGGCCGCAGGAACAGTAATTTTGCTACAGTGCTGCTACATTGAAATTGCTACATTACTTTTCACAAAACGCGGTCCAAACACTCTTCTCTTGAGGCCCCATGTCCCAGCACAAGTCCATGTGGTAGGCTATTAAACTTTTCTTCATCGACGTATCTTTGAGAGGTCTTGCAATCCTCACAAAGAGAAGGAACATGAGGATGTGACTGCCTTTGTGCCCTTCCAACTAGTGAATTAACTTGAATCTTCTTGGAAGTTGGCACACATCTCCACGTTTATGAACTCCTGTCGTGTTTTGGTCTTTGTATTAAACAAGAGCTCCCAACATTGTGTCTTTATAGCCTATCTTTGCTTTCTTTCTACTCGTCAAGGCATTCACAACCTATATGCATAAAAGAACACCAAATACACAATATGAGACATAAACCATGGTAAAAATGATGCTCAATGTATGTAAAACATACTATTCAATCACTTATCATTGTCCAGTCCCTGCATTGGCAGATCATGTCCCTGTTGAGCAGGACTTTAGCTCTTGGATGGTGGTTTCTCCCATGCATGGTCATGGTCTCAGCCGCGGTCACAGAGCTATAGGCGGGTCGATGTCACATGCGGACCACGTGAGAGGAAAAGATGATGAAAATCAGACCATTGATCTGATCAAATCTCGAGGCAATCTAGCTAAGCATATTGCTCTATCTCGGGACGTAGAGAAAGTGGTAGTGCATCCTCAGGGAGGCCTGAAGTCTAACTGGAGAGAGATAGGGGTGGACACTCTAGCATTCCTCGGGATCGGCTCCTCAGCCCTATCTCACGAACGGAAAGATGCTAGGATTTGGCCTTGGAAAGTAGTAACTTTTCCTCTAATGGGATGGAAGCTGCACCTACAGAGGTGGATCCTATTTCCACTGTTACTAGTGATAGATTAAAAGAAAAGCAAATTTCCTCACATATGGATTCTCGCTCGGAGAATCTAAGGTGTGAGGTCAGTTTTTTCTTAGGACATGATCATATTTCTCAAAAAAAATAGAAGGAAGGTGATAAGTGCTTGTGTATAAGTAATGTGAAGTATTCTTTTTTTTTACATTGAGCATCACTTTTATCAGATTTTATTGCTTATTCGTGTGTGTTTGTGTTCTTTTGTACATTTAGGGTTGTGGAGACAAGTTTGGATGAAAGAAAGCAAAAGTAGATCATGGACACGATTACCTCTCGACTCACCCTCACAACCCTCTCCAACCTAGCTTTGTCTAACACTCGTGGTGTGTCACTCACTCACAAGGTTAGCAACAAGAACTCTCAACCCTAGTGTCACTCTAGGGGAGTATTCGCACAATTAAGCATTCAAAGTTGGAACTCACAATAAACATCAATTAATTGAAAGCATAATAAAGAGATTCAAGGAAATGAATACATCCTATGGTTCACAAATACCCAAGTACCCACTAGCGGTTTAGTTCTCCATGAAGTAAAATACAATAGATAATGAAATCAAAATTATAGAGATGTAATCCATGAATGAAAATTCCCTTGTGTTTGTAACGAAGGTCTTGTGGATCGGTTGTGTCTTCTTTAAAGCTCCCCTCGTCAAACCTAGGGCACACCTGCCATCTGAAGGAAACGCGGTGTCGAAGGCCGTCAAACCACTCCAAAGCCTTGCCAAAACCTCTCCAAACCCTAGCCGCCGATGCCTCCAAAGATGGGGAAAGGTGGAAGAAAAGATAGGGGAAAAGATCGAGAAATCGGGGCTGAATTGGCTTTAAATAGGGCTGGAATCGGGGATCCATACGCCCCTGTGGATTTTTCACACGGGCGTGTGGAATTTCCACACGCCCGTGTGGATTCTCTGTTATGCAATTTTCTTGGCCGGCTGTGAACAGTGCTGCTACAGTACTTTGCTGCATTGTCGCTGCATTTTTCTGAAATACTTCCCGAATCCATACTTTCATCGAGGTAACGCAAACGGGCACACGTTCACGTCGTGGATCGCTTTGCTTCTTCAATGATGGAAAAGTTGGTGGAGATCTTGTTCTATATGCATAAGTCGGAATGCTTGAGTATGACTGCCCTTGTGCCCCTCCAAATGGTTGTGCTAACTCAAATACGAGGAGGTTGGCACACACTCTAGCATCTCACACCCGACCTATGTCTTCGCGTTTGAACTTTAGCAAGATTTCCTCCAAAATCGGTGCATTATGATCCACATTGGCTTCTTTCCTTCATAATCCGCCTCACAACCCTACCTGCATAAAAGTAATCCGGCTCATAACCCGAGAAAGGTAATGCTTAACATAAGGAAAGAATGCTTCGCATTCATACCGCACAAGCACTTATCAAACTCTCCTACACTTAAGCTTTTGCTTGTCCTCAAGAAAAAATTAAACATTTTGTGCATAGTTGAAGGAAATATTGGAAGTGCTTGGCCTTAGGTTTACCAAAGTATGCAAAGAGAGCATTCTACAAGTAAGGAAAATTTCAACACTAAACATAAAAAAATCAAAGCTCTAGCTAAAAACTTGAATAAAAAAGGATAACAAACCCGAAATCGTGAAAGTGTGTGGAGTCACTCAAGTCAACCCAAAGTATACTCCTCAAAGCTCTAAGTACAAGGGACTTATTTATCTACAACAAGAAAACAACACCAATTTCAAAGACGGTAGTAGCTTCACACATTCTCTAAGGTAGCCCTTTCCCAAGCTGCCGCTGAGGTGGCTTTCACACTTTTGAGGTGGTAGCTCTTTCTACCGGAGTGGTAGCTTTCACTCATCCTATGAGATAGCTCTTTCTCTCATTAGGGCATAACTAGTATCCGACTTATGAGAGTAGCTTCATACTTCATAGGTGGTAGCTCTTTCCACCCAAAATGCAAAATAAACAAGAAAACTATTTTGTTTCTTTTTTTCATTCATTCATTTTTTTTTAGAATTTAACACAAGAAACAACTATAACTAGTCCCTTTAACATCAAACATGAGTTTCCAAAAGAGATTAAAGAGTGAGTAGTGCAACGAATGTAAATCGGGCAAAAATTCCTAGAAATTCAAATAATGCTAGAGCATGAAGACATTCAATGTTGAAAATTCTTCTAAACTCAAGAATGCAATCAATGCAACTAAGGTGAACCGCCATTGGCTATGTGAGCATATACATCAATCAAGAACAATAGAAAAGATGTGTGCTGTGTGCACTATGAAACTCCCCCCACCCCCCACACACACACACTTAAGTGGTACTTTGTCCCCAATGTACACATGCAAGCTCACTCATAATGTATATCAATCAAGAATATATGTGGGAGAAGCAATTAAAACAATACTCCCCTGATTCCTAGTGTTGCGTTTGATGAAGCTAAATCCTTGGGAGTAGTGTTCCAACGGGTTATGAAGCTCAGACCGCAAAGTGCGGAAGCACCTTAGCGGTGTTTATGACTAATCCTCAATTTCCATACTGACAAGACCATGTGCACGCATACGCAAAGGGATTCAGTGAAGCAAAATAAACAAAAAACAACTCGAGTATATAAAAAATAGAGCAATTAAATACAACTCGAGATAAAACTAAAAGATAAACTCAGAAGGAAGATCCTTTCTGAGCACACAAGTCCAAAATAAAATGCAACAAATAAAATGAGAAAAATAAGAACAGAGAAGGTAAAGATGCCTCAAGTGTAGGTGTCAATTGCTGGTGCATCTGTTGTCGCTGCTGGTGAAGATGACGCTAGTGCTGCAAAATAAATAAATATTGGGCGAAGAAAAGAGAAAGAGAAGCTTACCGACGAAATGAAAATGAGAGACTAGAAAATGGCCGGAAAACTCAAGTAACAACCCTTTAAAACGATGGTGAGAGGTCAGGAGAGTGCAAGGGTGTTCTCTGAGTGATTAGGAGTGTAAAGATGAAGAAAACTGAAAAGATTTTAAAGAAAACCCGCGGCTCTTGAGTTTTTTGTGCATCCACACGGGCGTGTCGAAATTACCTTGGCTACAAAGGTTGATGTGTTGACTCGAAAGCTTGATCTTCTTATGAGCAGTAGTTCGAGGTCAGAATCAGTGATGAATTGCAGCACTTGCGGTGGTGGGCATGGTGCAGCCCAATATCCGATTGCTAGCTTCTCTATTGCTTCCATTGAGAATTTCGACTACATTGTGGGGCAACGAAATCAAGGGAACCCATATAGCTCAACTTATAATCCTGGGTAGAAGAACCACCCAAATTTTGCATGGAACCAAGGCCAACAACAAAGAGTTGCACCACCCCAAGGATCTCAATTTCAACAACCAGCTTTTGAGAAGAAATTTACAACTGAAGAGGTCCTTGCAAAGTTCATGCTCAGTCTGATGCCAGGTTCAATAGCCTAACTAGTAGCATGGATGCACAATTTGGAAAAGTGAATGCTCAGCTCACTCAGCATGCTGAACAGTTCAGTGAGATAGGTTCAGCTTTGAGAAACCTCCAAGCTTCTGTAAAATCACTTGAGCATTGAGTAGGGGAACTCGCTAAGGTAAATTTTGAGTGTCCTTTAGGTTGTCTTCCTAGTAACACGGAAGACAATCCAAGGGAGCACTTGAAGGCCATTGCCCTTAGAAGTGGGAGGCAAGTGGAGACAAGGGTTGAAGTTGACCCAAGTGTCAAGAAAAGTGGGGTAGCCTTCGGGGAAGACCCCAAGCTAGTTGAAGAAAATAGTGAAGATAAAAATCAGGGAAGAAATGACAAGCCGCAACAACAAGAACCATCAAAATCATCCGAGTACAAGCCTCCTATCCCTTATCCAACCAGATTGAAGTATGACAAGGAGAATGTTCACTTCGAAAAATTCATCAACATCTTCAAACAACTCCACTTGAACATCCCGATAGTTGAAGCATTGACCCAAATGCTGAAATATGCCAAGTTTTCAAAAGAGCTCCTTACGACAAGAGAAAGTTGGAGGAAGAGGGCACGGTTTCACTTACAGGGAATTGCTCGGCCATTTTAGAAAAGAAGCTCCCACATAAGTTGTTAGATCCAGGAAGCTTCATTATCCCGTGCATGCTTGAAGAAGGAGTCCAAGAAAATACTCTAGCGGATTCGGGGGCTAGCATAAATGTCATGCCTTACACCATGTATTTAAAACTTGGCTTGGATGAGTTAAGGCCCATGAGGATGACCTTAAAATTGGCGGATCGATCAACAAGGAAACCTCGTGGGATTTGAGAAGATCCCTTTGCGTATATCCCGCAAGTGCACGGGTTTGTCGAAGTAATAATCCCGGATGAGCGGGTATCGAATCCACAGGGAATAGGGAATAAAAATACTTAATTCGCTTCTTGGCTATGTGAAAGATCAATGATGATAAGTGTGACAATGATTCAATTCTCAACAATAAAAACAACAAGTAAGAGAGCAAAAGTAAAGAAAGGGGTAAGGCAATCGATAAAGATGGGGTACCCGGATAATGCTCCGCCTAGGATAATTGTTTCAAGTGCAAGAACCCTCTATTATGCTTCCTAATCAATGCAATGGTGAGTCGTGAAAATCCTTAATTACATAGTCCCAAATCTAAAGTCAACTATGCCTAACTCTATACATGTCCCGGAGGAGAAATTAGATAACATCTCAATCTCGCACTCGCATAGAGTTGCCATAAGCTCTAGGGATTCCAAGTGATAAATCTCTTCCTAATTATAGACCTAACCATTTGGTCCAGGTGGAAGGTCCCTAGCCACGATTAAGCCCTAGATACTAAGATTACCTCAACGCTTCAGTCCGTTGCACGCGCAACTAAGCCCCAACGGAAGTTCATCTCTTAGACCATTCACTCTATTATGGCCGCAAAGAACTTGAGGAACGGAGGTAGAATCTATCACGTTGGAGGAGAAAGGGGACGTTCCTGTACCTCTCGACTCACCCTCTCAACCCTCTCCAACCTAGTTTTGTCTAACGCTCGTGGTGTGTCACTCACTCACAAGGTTACCAACGAGAACTCTCAACCCTAGTGTCACTCTAGAGGAAATGTTCATACAATCAAGCATTCAAGGTTGGAACTCACAAGAAACATCAATTAATTGAAAGCATAATAAAGAGATTCAATAAAACGATTACATTCTAGGGTTCACAAATACCCAAGTACCTACTAGGGGTTTAGCTCTCCATGGAGCTAAGTACAATCAAAGAAATAGAATGTAAAAGCAATGAATCCATAAAGAAACCCCCTCGATAGTTATGTCGATGGTCTTGTGGAAAGTCCTCTACTCGTCATCCAAGGATTCCCTCGTCCGGTATAGGATACGCTTCGATGGAAGCTCCCCTACCAACCTTCTTCCTAAGGCATGACGATGTCGGAGCCATAGAACCTCTCCAAAACCTTGGCCAATACCCCTCAAAACCCTAGCCGAAGCCCTCTTTCAAGTTGGGGAAAAGATGGAGAAAAGAATATTAAAATCGGGGCTGATTTAGCTTTAAATAGGGTTGGAATCAGGCGACTACACGGCCGTGGATTCTTCACGCGTCCGTGAGGAATTTCCACACGGGCGTGGATAATTTCCACACGCCCGTGTGGATTCTCTGAACTTCTATTTTCTCGGCCGATTGTGAACAGTGCTACTACAGTACTTGCTACAGTGCTCTGCTACAGTATCCGGCCTAAATAGCTTCCCGAATCCATACTTTCATCGGAGTAACGCAAACGGGCACAAGTTCACATCGTGGATCAC
The DNA here is from genome assembly GCF_009730915.1 of Dioscorea cayenensis subsp. rotundata. Taxonomy (NCBI): domain Eukaryota; kingdom Viridiplantae; phylum Streptophyta; class Magnoliopsida; order Dioscoreales; family Dioscoreaceae; genus Dioscorea; species Dioscorea cayenensis. Next base: position 4,317,448 of record NC_052488.1, on the reverse strand, counting down.
TTGCTTCTTCAATGATAGGCAAGTTGGTGGAGCTCTTGTTCTATGTGCATAAGTCGGAATGCTCGAGTGTGACTGCCTTTGTGTCCCTCCAAATGGATGTGCCAACTAGAATACGAGGAGGTTGGCACACACTCTAGCATCTCACAGCCGACCTATGTCTTCGCGTTTGAACCTTAGCAAGATTTCCTCCAAAAATCAGTGCATTGTGCTCCACATTGGCTTCTTTCCTTCATACTCGGCCTCATAACCCTACCTGCACGAAAGTAACATAAAAACACACATATTAGTGTAAAAACCAGAGAAAAGTAATGCTCAACATAAGGAATGAACGCTTTGCCTTCATATCGCACAAGCACTTATCAGGATTGTTGAAGATGTGATTGTCCGAGTGGACAAATTTGTCTTTCCTATGGATTTTGTCATCATGGATATCAATGAGGATGTGGAGATACCATTGATTCTTGGCCGACCATTCCTTAGCACCTCGGGTGCCCTAATTGATATTAAAGAAGGGAAATTAATGTTAAGAGTCGGAGAAGAGGAAGTGGTGTACACTTTGCCGGCTGCTATGAAACATTCTTTAGTTCATGATGACACACTTTACTTCATTGATGAAACTGATAGGTTGAGTTCTGATTGTGTGCAGGAGGTGCTCTCGATGAACCCTTTGGATGAGTATTTGGGAGAGTTGGTGAATACAGAACAAGAAGAAACTCACTACCATCCTCAAATTCATAACTTGAAGCAACCAAAAAAGAAGGTATCCTGTACTAATGCTAAGGAAAAAGAGAAAAAAGAATCATTCGTGAAGAAAATGTAGAGGGAGATTCATGGGAGAAAAAAGAAAGGTACCAAGCTTCATCACCCCACACCTCAAGAAGGAAAGGTAAATTTTTTACCCCTCTCTACTCATGAACAATTTGAGGTTTTTTCAATGTTGTCACTGAATTTACCGGGAAGAAATAACACTACACGGGAAATTGTGGGTGGCTTCAAACTCTTTGAACCCCCATGAGGTAAGGAATGTGGTATGTCAGGCTCGTGACATTAAACAAGCACTTCTTGGGAGGCAACCCAATCATTCAGGGGTGTTTTCTTGCATTTTTCTTATTTTTAGATCATAGTTCATTTCCATTTTCGTATTTCTTACACTTGTTTTGGTTTTGAATAAGTTCATGCTCACACACTTGGCACATTGTTCTCATCGTTTTTAATTGTGGTGTATTTGTGCAACTTCTTGAGAAACTCATGTTTAGGTGTTAATTCATGTGCTAGATCATCGTTTTATTCATTCTATTCATTTTTGGAGAAGTCTTCAAACTTGTCATATCATTTTTACATCATTTGAAGCAGGATTTCGAAGTTTTGAGGGTTTCTAAAAGTTATACTGCCTTACTGGGGTGTATGGAGGACGTCTGAGATGAACACAGCCAATCCAGTGGCTCTGTGCCATCTCAGACTGCCCCCAAACGGCCCCCATACAAGGCCGTGTGAGATGGCCTGGATCTCTCAGCCGAGAGAGCCTCTCGGCCCATAGGGCCCCCATACGGGGCAGTATGGGGGCCGTATTGGGCGGGCCTGCCCCCTTATAACCCCCTCTCTTCTCTCTCTCTCTTCCATTCTCTCATTTCTCTCTTCTTTCCACCGATTTTCTCTCTTCTTTCTCACTCATTTCTTGGACAAATTCTCTCATTTTTTTCTCCTAAATCTTCTCCTTATTCATTGTAGATATCCATCTAGTAGTTTTCCTCCTGTTTAACGCTTGTTTTCTCAAGATTTCATCAGTATGCTCTTTAATGCCCTAGTTTTATCTTCTTCATTTTTCTTACATTCTTGGAGCTTATTTGTGGGATTTTTTTTCAAGTATTTGGCTTAGTTTTTGTGGTGTGATTGTTGTGGATGAGGTCCCCCTTGAATTTATGTAAAAAGTTTTTGATTTTAATGTTTTTGGGAAGGTTCTTTTGAAGTGAACAGTACCCATACGGCCATATGGACACTATACATCATATTTTTCATTGTTTCTTTATCCCCGGCACTACATTTTGAATTATATTGGATTCCTCTATGTTTTATTGGGTTTTTCATGTTTTGTAGGAATGTTGTGGATGAAGAAATTGACAAGCAACCATGGAGTGATATTTACACCACACGGGTGACCACATGGAACAAGATGTCATGTTGTGATGAGAGACCTAATTCTAAGGACAAGGATGAGCATGGACACTTTATTTTATTGTTTCGACTTTATTTTATACTTTTTGTGTTCTCTTTGTATTTTGTTTTAGTTTTTGCATGATTACTCCCCATCTCTCCTTTGTAAGTTTTTGTGGAGTGATGATGTCCCCTTTTTGCCTTGCAGGGCATTAAGGGAATTTGGTGAGCTTTCCTAGCTTAGAATGGAGGTCGGATCCGACATGTACTGCTCACCACACCTTTTGTCGGGTCATACCTCATGACAACCATAAGATGAACCGGGAAAGTTCGTTTTCACCCTCCTGTATTATTTTCATTGCTTATTCTACCATGCTTTTCATGATTAGTGTACATTGAGGGCAATGTACAACACTAAGTGTGGGGATGGGTGTATTTCATGTATTAGGACCATTTGTGACATGCTAGTGCTACCTATGACGGCTTTGTTCATTCTTGTAAGATTCTTTTAGCTTGGACTAATGATTGATGTGAGTTACTTGTTTTTTATGCTTTAGTGAATCCTATTTTACCCCTAGTATCATCATGTGCACTGAATTTTTTATCGATGCCCTGGGAATAGCCAATGTGACTACTCAAACTCTCTTGTATGCTTAACACACTACTTTCAGTACTTGGCCTTAGAACACTAAGTTCTATCCTTCAATGGACTCTTAAGAACTTCTAAGTCTTGTTGAGCTGATCCTAGTTATGTGTCATGTAGAGTACTCTAAAGATGTGATCTAGGGTGAATGTGAAAAAAATGATGAAATGAATGAAAAAAAAGAAAAAAAATGAGTCTATGTCAGTATTCCTCTACTACTGAAGCATGAATACATCTATGTAGATTGTAATCAAGTAGTTGGGTGGCTCTTGTGCCTAACCAGCATGTGAACCCTCCAGAAAGATTTCAAAATGATGTTGGTGCAGTCTACGTTAGTCGGACTCGAAAAAAAGAAATGAATGATGAAATTAAAATAAAACCCCTGATGATATTTTTGAGTACCTACCTAAGGTTTTGAGAAGAAAGAGGATTCAATTTCAAGCTAAAGATTTAGAAGGATCTTATTTGACTATTGAAGTAGCATTTAGTAGTGTAAGACTTAGCATTCTTTGTATGTGGAGTGATTAGCATCTAGAGATGTACTGATTGAAATCCTTATGCTAGACTAAATCAGGGCAAATGAGATATAAAATTCACTTACACGGCGCATACATGTAAGGGGTGAGACAGGATATTTCTTATTATGCTTATTGAATATAACTCAACATCTATGTATCATTGTCCATTGCTTTTGGAGTCTTATATTTGCTTGATGCCAGAGGTAATGCATTTAGCCACTTTTCAGTCTCTTCGTTTTTCATGAGTGGTTTGCTTGGGGACAAACAACGCTTAAGTGTGGGGATATTTGATAAGTATTTAAATGTAGGTGTTTTCATATATATATATTGTATTCACTTTGCATGTATTTTATGAGGTTTGATGCCCGTTTTGTGCTTAATCATCTACTATTAGCTTTGTAGGGCATGAGAAAGCCATGGAGAACAAGAAGATATCATTCAGGAAAAAAGAGAAGAAAACATCAATTTCATACCACCCCCATACCACCCAGTATGGGGGCCATATGCACTATAGCTGCGGAATGATTTGAAGATGTCTGCCCAGATTTCCATACCACCCCCATACCACCCAGTATGGGGGCCATATGGAGGCCGTATGGACCCTGTATGCACCCCGTATGGAACGTGAATCTAGGTTATTTGAGTGCCTTACGACCCCCATATGACCCCTATACGACCCGTATGCCATGAGGGATATAAAAGCTGACTTTTAGGGCAGAACAAAAAACTTTTTGGGACATGTTTTGAGACACTACTTGAGAGGCTTTGGGTGACCTTTGGAAGGAGAAGAAGGGCAAGGAAGCTGGGATATCATTCAAGGCCAAGGTCTAATACTCTCAAGGCAAGAAGGCAACATCATTCAAGGGGAGATCTACCACGATTCGAAGGAAGGAGACCCGAGGCTATAGGAAGCATTATTTGGCACTCTTTTGGAGGAGGAAGCATCATTCGACACATTCTCTACCTTCTCCTCCACCATTTCATCTAGGGAGTGTCATTTATGCTTTTGTTTCATGTTTTGCTTGATTATATTGCTTGTTGTGGGATGATGACACACTAGACCCCCAAGGCCACCGAGTGTTGGTGAACCTCGGGGGGTTTTATCATGTATTTTGGATTATTACTTGTTGATAAGTGCTTGTGTGATAAGAATGCGAAGTATTCTTTTCTTATGATGAGCATTACTTTTATCGGGTTTCAACACTAATATGTGTGTACTTATGTTACTTTCGTGCACATAGGGTTGTGAAGCCGAATCTTAGAGAAAGAAGCCAATATAGATTGTCAGTGCACCATTTGGAGGAAATCTTGAGAAGGTTCAAACGCGAAGACATAAGTCGGGTTGAAGATGCTAGAATGTGTGCCAACCTCCTTGTATTCAAGCTAGCACAATGATTTGGAGGGGCACAAAGGTAGTCACATTCTAAGTATTCCGGCTTGTGCATGTGTAACAAGATCTCGACCAATGCGGCTGTTCATTGATGAAGCAAAGCGATATATGACGTAAACGGGTGCCCGTTTACATTACCTCGATGAAAGCATGGTTTCGGGAGTGTTTCAAACTTGTACTGTAGTAGGTGATGTAGTAAAATACTATAGCAGGTACTGTTCACAGCCGGTCGAAGGAGTTGACCAGAGAAACCACACGGGCGTGTGGAAATTCCACACGCCTGTGCGTTAATTCCACAGGCCCATGTGGAATATCCACAGGGGCGTGTGGATTCCTGATTCTAACCCTTTAAAAGCCTATTTCAGCCCCGATTTCAGCATTTTTTTCTCCATCTTTTCCCCAACTTGAGAGAGGGCTGCGGCTAGGGTTTTGAGATGTATTGGCTAGGAATTGGGAGAGGTTCTATGGCTTCGACATCGTCCTCCATTTGGAAGAAGGCTAGTGGGAGCGCTTTTGTCTGCATTGATCCAGCAAGGTGTATCCTAAGCCGGACAAAGGGACCATTGAACGAGTAGAGAACTCTATACAAGACCATTGTCATGACTATTGAGTTCCAATCTTCAATGCATTGATTATATGAATACTCCCTTAAAGTGACATTAGGGTTGAGAGTTATTGTTGGTAACCCTTGTGAGTGAGTGACACACCACGAGAGTTAGACAAATCTAGATTGGAGAGGATTGAGAGGGTGAGTCGAGAGGTAGCGGAGCATCCCCTTTTCCCTCCGGTGTGATTTATTCTACCTCCAATTCCTTGATTTCTTTGCGGTCATAGTAGAGTGAATGGGCTAAGGGATTACCTTCCGCTGGGGCTTTATTGCGAGTGCAATGGAGTGAAGCGTTTAAGTGATTTTAACATCTAGGGCTTAATTGTGGCTAGGGACCTTCCGCCTGGACCAAAGTGTTAGGTCTATATATGGGAAGAGGATTTATCACTTGGAATGCCTAGAACTCATTGTGATTCCATGGGAGTACAATATTGAGAGATTGTTCAATTTCTCCTCCAGGACATGTATAGAATTAGGCATGGTTGACCTTAGATTTGGGACCATGTATTAAAGGATCTCCACGACTCATTAATGCATTAGTTAGGAAGCATAATAGAGGGGTTTTGCACTTGAAATGATTGTCCTAAGTGGATCAATATCCGAGTACACCATTTATATCGATTGCCTTACCTTTCCATTACTTGTTCTCTCTCTCTTGTCTCCTTTACTTTTGTTTGCATTACATCTTGTCACACAAATCACTATTTATATTTCACTTAGTTAAGAAACAATTTAAGTATTCTTACTCCCTACTCCCTGTGGATACGATACCCACTTACCTGGGATTTTATTAGTTTGACAAACCCGTGCTCTTACAGGACACACGCAAGGGGCGTTGTCAAGTTTTTGGCACCGTTGCCGGGCAGAAGGCATTTAGAGATACTTTGCACTTTGTTTTCTTAGCTATTCATTTATTCATTCTATTTCACATCTTCTTTTCTATCATCGTTCTGATTTGTTTTCTTTCTTTTTGTGCAGCTTCAGGTTCATGACCCGAGGGAACCCCTCAATATTGATTGAAAGAGACCCCGCGCTCGAACGTACACTTAGAAGAAAAGGGAAAGAACCTGTGCAAGAACAGTCTAATCTTGCTAATTTGGAAGTTGAAGGGTCGGATAATATGGCTGAACAAAATGAGCAACAGAGGATATTATCGATTATGCCAGACCTTCAGTATTGGGGACACAATCGAGTATTGTGCGTCCCCCGATTATAGCTCAGAACTTCAAGCTGAAGCCGGCATTCATCCACATGTTGCAGCAATCCGCACAGTTCAATGGTTTGGCCGATGAGGATCCAAACAGTCATATAGAGAACTTTCTCGAGGTGTGTGATATGCTCAAGATAAACGAGGTGACAGATGATGCCATCAAGTTGAGAGCCTTCCCGTTTTCCTTAAAGGGAAGAGTGAAGCAGTGGCTACACTCATTACCTAGAGCATCAATTACCACATGGGAGGAGATGGTAGAAGCTTTTCTTGCCCGTTATTTCCCTCCCAGAAATCTGCAAAGCTTAGAAATGAGATCTCATCCTTTGTACAGTTAGAATTAGAGTCTCTATTTGAGATGTGGGAAAGGTTCAAGGAGCTCCTTAGAAAGTGCCCGCAACATGAATTCCCGGAGTGAATGATTGTTCAGACCTTTTACAACGGGTTGAATCCGAGCACAAGGCAACTCTTGGATGCGACAGCAGGAGGTACCCTAGGTGGCAAGACACCCGGTGAGCCCTGTCAGCTAATTGAAGAAATGGGGTTAAATAGCTACCAATGGAATGCTAGGAAGAAGAAGAAGGTGGCCGGGCTTCATGAGATAGAATCCATATGGCAACACCCACAATCTGAGTTGGAAGAATCATCCCAATTTCTTGTTGAGTAACCATGCTCCACAAAAGGCCATGGGGCCAGCAGTTTTTCAACAACAACAAGCCCCAAACATGGAGAACCGAGTTTCTAGTTTGGAGACCCGAATGACCGATTAGACGAAGGCCTTGACTAGATTTGTGCAATCATCGGATACAAGGTTTCAATCAGTTGAGGCTACACTTCACAACCACACCACTTCTTTGCACAACCTTGAGAATCAAGTGGGGCAAATTGTGAAGTCTCTATCGGAGAGACCACAAGGAAGCTTGCCAAGCAATATCGAGACCAATCCTAGAGAGCATGTGAAGAAAATCACTTTGAGAAGTAGTCATGAGGTTGAAGGCAGGTTTCCGAGTGAGAAGCCCAATGAACATGCATCCGAGGTCATAGAGGTTGAAGAGGGAACAAGTATAGAGAAGGAGGTGGCACCCCCATCTTTCCAGCCAAGAATCCCTTATCCCTCTAGGTTAAAGAATGACCAAACGGATGAACAATACAAGAAGTTCCTAAGTTTGTTCAAGCAACTCCACATCAACATTCCTTTTGTTGAGGTAGTGTCTCAAATACCTAAGTATGCAAAATTTTTGAAGGACTTGTTGACTAACAAGAGGAAGTTAGAGGAGAGTGCTTTAGTGATCTTAGATGCTTCTTGCTTGGCGGTTTTGCAAAAGAACATGCCGAACAAGAGGAAAGACCAGGAAAGCTTCATCATTCCGTGCAACATTAGCAATTTAGGGGAAAAAATAGCATCAACAGACTCAGGGGCCAGTATCAACGTCATGCCATACACCTTCTTTCAGAAGCTAGGCTTGGGCAAGCCTAGGCCCACTCGGATGACTTTGTAATTGACGGACTGAACGGTGAGACATCCGAGGGGCATCATTGAAGATATGCTTGTCAAGGTGGACAGTTACATATTTCCTGTAGATTTTGTGGTGCTAGACGTCGATGAGGATGTGGATTGCCATTGATACTTGGGAGGTCGTTCTTGCGGACTTCCAAGGCATTGATTGACATGGATGGTGGGGAGCTAACTTTGAGAGTTGGAGATGACAAGCTCACATACCGCCTTGCTGAAGCCATGCGGCATTCTCTTGATTTCGATGATACTTTATATTTTCAAGACACTACTGATGAGATTGTTGATGAATATATGCAGGAAATGTTCAATCCGGACCCCTACGAGGGTTTGTTCGACCAAGAGGAAGAAAATGAAGAAGTAATGATGCTTGACTTGACAGAAGAAGTACCGTCTACTCCGGTGATCCTGAAGAAAGTGCTTCGAAAGATGAAGAGGGCGAGGAGACGCCACCAGAAATGCTCCAAGGCTGTTGGAGATGTGCGTGAGCCGAACAAGTTGGATGAACCATTGCTAGGTGGTCCCAGGCCCGATAATTCTCCCTCTACCTTCTAGAGACTTTGCTCGTCATGCTTTCAAGCCATGGGTATGAGGGCAACATTCATCTATGAGCCCCCGTGAGGTAAGGAAGAGGTACGTCAAGCTTAGTGACGTAAAACAAGCGCTTCTTTGGAGGCAATGAAACATCCGAATATGCGTGTAAACCGCAAGTGCACGGGTGTCGAACTAATAATTACCCCGGTGAGTGGGTACTCGAATCCACAGGGAACAGAAGTATTAGTATTAACCAATTCTTAGTTATCTAGTCGAAATCAATGGATGTGATGAAATGAACTAATTGCAGGAGAATTAATAAGCAAGTAAATGAGCAAGAAAACAAGTAAAGGAGATCTCAATCAATAAAGATGAGGTAGCCGGACAATGCTCCCCCTAGGATCTAACATGAAGCTCATGATTCACTAAATTCTTCTAAACCGAGTCTAATGAGTCGACGTAATATAAGAACAACCGGCCCTTGCCTCCAAGCCACCAGTACTAGTACCCTACAAAGTCCCGGAGGAGAAATCGCTCAATCTCAATACCTCACACCCCATATGACCGCAATACACTCTAGGGGCACCTAAGAGTGAAACCGATTCCTAAAGATAGATCCAACCCTAATTCCCGGCGAAGGATCTCTAACCCCTACAAGGTCCCGGTGGAGAAATCTCTCAATCTCATGCCTCACACCAAATATGGTTGCATAGAGTTTAGAGAATACGGAGATAGAAAACACTCGATCGAAAGGGAAAGGGGACAGTCCACTATCTCATGACTCACCCTCTGAACCCTCTTTAACCTTGAAGTTCTAACTCTAATAGAGATCTCTCTCACATCAAAGTAACAAATCACGCGAATCCAACCAACCACAAGGATTAATTAAACAAGAAAGCAATGGGAATACAAGATTAAAACTCTAATCAACTCGGATTTAATAGAAACATAAAGCAAATCATTACAAAAACATATATCCTAGGGTTCACATGCCCAAATACCTACTAAGGTTTAGCCCTCCATGGAGCAAGTTACAAAACAATGATTATTACAATGAAAAGCAATGAAAACTATGAAGTAAAACCCCCTTAAATTCGTGATGATGGCCTTGATGGGTCGCCCAACGTCTTGAATAATCCTTCTCCGAAGCTAGGTCACCGAAGGCTCCCTCTATGCTACGACGGAGAGAAGATCGATCAAAGTTGGTGATGGACGCCCCCCAATATCGCCAAAGACCTCCTCCAAAACCCTAGCCGCATTGCCTTCAAAGTGCTCACCAAAACCGTTGCCAAAAGTCTCCCAAAAATAAGGTAAATGGCCTACTTAAAGTCCAAAACCGCACCTATCACGTGCCCTCACGCGCCCGTGTGGATTTTTCACGCGGCCGCGTGGGCTGCAGGAATTTTCACGCGGGCGCGTGAACAGTAAAATTGCTACAATACTGCACGCCCAAACACTCTTCTCTTGAGGCCACATGTCCCGGCACACGTCCATGTGGTAAGCTATAAAACTTTTCTTCATCGACGTATCTTTGAGAGGTCTTGCAATCTTCACAAAGAGAAGGAACATGAAGATGTGGTTGCCTTTCTGCCCTTCCAACTAGTAGATTGACTTGAATCTTCTTGGAAGTTGGCACACATCTCTACGTTTATGTCTTTATAGCCTATCTTTGCTTCCTTTTTACTCTTCAAGGCATTCACAACCTGTATGTATAAAAGAACACCAAATGCACAATATGAGGCATAAACCATAGTAAAAATGATGCTCAATGCATGTAAAACATATATAAAAATATGTCAACTCAAGCACTTATCAAACTCCCCCATACTTAAGTCTTTGCTTGTCCTCAAGCAAAATTAAACATTAAACTCATGGAAAGAAAAGAGAAGTGCTTGGCCTTAGGTTCACCAAAAGAGTACAAGAAGAAAATTCTACAGTCATGGAGAGAATCAAACACTAGACAACACAATCAATGCTCTAGCAAACAATCCAATCAAAAATGAATGTGATAAAATCCAAAAGCGTATGTGTGTGAAAAACTCAACTCATGTCAACACTATATCCACTACCAAGTTCTTATTAACACGGGACATATTTATAAATAGAAAGAATAGGTAGTAGCTTCACACAAACTCTTAGGTAGCCCTTTCCCAAGATGCCACCCGAGTGGCTTTCACACTTTCGAGGTGGTAGCTCTTTCTACCAAGGATGGTAGCTTTCACACGTCCCATGAGATAGCTCTTTCTCTCATTAGGGCATAACAAGTATCCGACTTATGAGTGTAGCAACATACATCATGGGTGGTAGCTCTTTCCACCCCCTATCTACAAACAACAAACAATTTCCAATCCTTTTTTTTCAAATAAAAACTAGCACACTAAAGACCCAAACATAATGAACTAGAGTCTTCATAGGTCTAATGAGCGAGAAAAGTGCACAAAGAGCAATCAGACAAAAATATTCAATAAAATTGGATGAAAACTAGAGCATGATAAAATCCATGTTTATAACCTCCAAAAACTAAGAATTAAACTCTTAACCCTAAGGTGAACCTTCATTGGCAACAAGAGTATGCTCATGAAAACACAAGTAAAAGTCATGTATAAGGTGAACCCTCCCCCACACTTAAGATGTACATTGTCCTCAATGTACGCATGCAAGCACAATAAAAATAATAGCAATGGAAGCATAATGTGTGTGGGAATGCAAATAAAACAATACTCCCCTGAACTCCTCATTAATCGTTTGGTGAAGTCTAACTCATGGGCATGTTGTATAGGTTGTGAAGCTCACACGACCATGTGACAACATCACATGATCATGTCTATGACTAAAACACCATCAACATTACTCTCAAGGCCATCAGTACGGAATATAAGGGGTTCAGTGAAGCTCAACAAAATGTAAAAGAAAATACGAGTTCAGACAAATAACATAATAGAGCATATACTCACACAAAATAAAGACAAGAAGATAACTCTCAAAAGGTGAAGCCTTTATGAGTACAAAAGCCTAAATACTACTAACAAAGCAACTAAGAGCAAGAAACTAAAATAACAGTCTCATGAGTTTGACGCCTTAAGCGTCAGTATCTAGAGCTGTTGCTGGTGCTGGCACAGAAGCGGATGAGACCTCCTCGTCAAGAGTCTGCTGAATATGATCAAGACGCTCTAGAATCCGTGCCTGGTTCTCAATGATGGTAGCAATGACAGCCTCGAGTCGAGCCAGACGCTTGTGAACTCGAGAAGAAGATGACTCAAGATCGGCTGATGCTGCCCGAGCTGCCTCATTGACTATGGGCTCTGCTGCAGGTGGTGCCTCTGTAGCCTCAGCAGGCTCCTCATAATCCCCAGATGACAATTCTACTAGTGCATATTCGCCCGAGCCTGTACGTCTCACAATGCCCATCAAACGGAGAGTAGCCAAACTCAATGGTGCCGGACTACTGTCTCTCTCCTCGCCTCTGACCGAGTGGATAAGACCCATCTTGAACATAAGATGAGTGATGTAGGGTTCTGCAAACAATGCTCCCAATTGCAAATATTCACTATGATGATGAAAGTAGTCGGCAACCACATATTCTACGTGGAGAGGGACTCCATGGACCATGGAGTGGAGGTACAAAAAATCTGTCCGGCAAAGTGAACCAATACCATCCCCCCGACCTATCACGAACCTGCTAAGAACAGCATGGATGTAACTGTGCGCCGGTCGAGTAAGCAATGAGGCCTTAGACTGGCCTGCAGAATACTGACGACCACCGCATAGATCATGGACGACCTGGGCCGGAGTGACATTGTAAGGATAATCGGTAAGGAGCTCAGTGTACTCGATAGTATCAGCATAGTTCTAATCGTACAATCCGAAATATATCGAGAACTGGGTCAAAGACATCCTATACGGTTGACCGAAAGCGCGGAAACGAATGGCATTGGAAACGTCAAAACTGATATCAACTGTGTCATGATCAAAAGAAAATGAGGCAAGAACTTCCAAGGTGATATCTCGCCTGACAGGCTCCTGAAGGGAGAATAACCGGTCCCAACCCCCCACACTAACAAGTGCTCTGACCTTCTCAGCAAGACCAATGTCCTCTAGTTCATCCCAGTCGATAAAACGCGACTGTCTAGTCCTCAAGTGCTGGAGACGCTCAAACCGCTGCTGATGAACGGGGTCAGGAAATTCGATTACCGGTGGTGGGGTCGGCTCCCTATCATGGCGAGAATGTTTCTGGGCTAACCTCTTTGTCCGTGGTACCATAATCTGTGAAGAAAGCACTTAAAAACATCAGTTTGGTATGAATATAGTGAAACTGGGCACCACATGCGCAAGAATAGCGAGCTGGGAAAAAAGCAGGGGCCATCGGCGTTTTGTTCCCAGCCTCACGCGGGCGCTGGGACATCCACGCGCCCGCGTGGGCTCGTGCTCGGCTCGGCCGAGCAGCCACACGCCCGGCCAGGCCAGCCACGCGGCGTCTCTTGGCCAAGGGCCCACGCACACGCGTGGCCCAACCACGCGCACACGTGGCCCAACCACGCGGCCACGTGGCCCTGCGGCCAGCGCACGGCCAGCCCACTCGGTCGCCTGGGCAAGCCACGTGACTGCGTGGACACCGGACTCCGGTGTTTTGGCCAGAGTTGGGCTCCTACGCCTCATACAAATAATTCTCATACATTGTACAAGTTTATAGCATGATTCCCTATGAGAACTATCATAAAAATACCATGAAAACTCCATGAAAATGACCTTGAAGAACATGGAAAGGGTGGAAGGGAGTGAAGGCTTACCGGAGCAAATCGGAGAGGAAAATTTGGTGTAAACTCCGGCAAATCACCTCTAATCCTACAAAGAGTTGAAAACAATTGGTTTTAGAGATCAAAACTTGAGTTTTATAGGAGTGAAGGGTGGAAGATGAAAGGGTTCTTTGAAAATAGAAGAAGATGAATAGTGCCCTTCATATTCTTATAGGCACATGGGGGTGTAGATTTTCCACACCCCCGCGTGGGTACTGTACACGACCGCGTGAAAATTTCACGCGGCCGTGTGGACTGCAAACATTCTGCAGATAGTCCAGAAAGTGCCTAAAACTCCAAATTAACACCAATTTTTCAACATTAAACATCAAATTCACCCTAAACCATGTTACACACATAAACAACAATTCAAGTCGCCGAAAAAAAATTCCACGAGAACACCAGCGATCAACAAAATTAATCAAGACACATACTCATGAATTTATTTCTACCGGATTTAAATTTTTGAGTCTAAAAACTAACTAAAAGCTTGGGTTGCCTCCCAAGAAGCGCTTGTTTAACGTCACTTAGCTTGACGTACCTGTTTTTACCTCATGGTGGCTCCTAAAGATGAAAAACTTCTTTCCTAGCAACCTCCACACATGATGGACAGAAGTTCTTCATACTCAAGGAGAAATTTTCAACTATGTTACCGAATGAGGGAATGTCGCGCTCTTCCTTTGTGTGCTTGTTCCCTAGTGTGTTGGAATACTTTCGGTGGCGATGTCTCGACCTCCTGACGCGGTGAAAAATCTGTTTCAAAAATCCTCCTTGAGGTTGCTCATTGAGGACTTGTTTTTCACAATTGGTTGTGTCCTCTTCCTCAATATCCGCCCACAACCCATATGGATCTGGATTGAGAAATTCCTGTAGGTACTCATCAGAAATCTCATCATTGACATAAAAAAAATAACAAGTATCATCAAAGTCAAGAGAGTACTTCATTGCTTCGGCGAGACGGTATGTGATCTTTTCTTCTCCAATGCACAATGTCATCTCGCCTCCATTCATGTCAATGAGAGCCTTGGAGGTTCTCAAGAAGGGTCTTCCTAGAATTAATGGAACCTCCGCATCTTCATCGACATCTAACACAATAAAATATGCAGGAAAAATATACTTGTCAACCTTTACCAAAACATCTTCAATTATACCTCGAGGATGACGAATGGAGGGATCGGCCAGCTGTAAAGTCATGCGGGTTGGCCTTGGCTCTCCCAACCCCAATTTCTGAAACAATGTGTACGGCATGACATTAATACTAGCTCCCAAATCGGCCAAAGCTTTTTATTCCCCCAAACCTCTGATTGCACAAGGTATGATAAAGCATCCCGGATCTTTCATTTTGTTTGGCAGATTCTTCTGAAGCATTGCCGAACAATTCCCTTCTAACAACACAGCCACACTTTCTTCCATCTTCCTCTTGTTGGTCAAGAGGTCCTTCAAGAACTTTGCATAATGAGGCATTTGAGATAACGCCTCTACAAAGGGAATGTTAATGTGTAGCTGTTTGAATAGATCCAGAAATTTCCTGTTTTGCACATCAACTTGGTCTTTCTTCAAACGCGCTGGATAAGGGATCTTTGGAGTATATGAAGGAAGTGACGCAGCTGGCCGCTTCACGTTATCTTGCACCTTATCATTTGGCATTTCTTGAGGACATTCAGCAATCTTCCCAGTGGGGATTTTAGCTTGAAGAATTTTAGAATTTTTCTCAGCAGTGAGCTCTTCTTGGAGCTCTCGACGACTTCTCAAAGTGATCGCCTTCACTTGCTCCCTTGGGTTAGTCTCGGTGCTACTTGGTAGGCTCCCTAAAGGCCTCTCCGCTAATGACTTCTCTATTTGTCCAACTTGATTCTCCAAATTATGTAAAAAAGCGGTATGATTGCGGAGGGTTGCCTCTATATTTTGGAACCTTGTGTTAGTTGATTGAATAAACTTTGATAAAACCCTTTCTAATTCTGAAACTCTCTCTGTAATCGAAGGTGTTTGCTGAAATCCGGGTGAAGCAGTGGTCTTTTGCTGCCCTTGATTGCCCCATGAGAGATTTGGGTGGTTTCTCCACCCTTGGTTATAGTTGTTGCTATACGGATTACCTTGTCCTCTTCCCGAATTGCACACAAAATCTACTTGTTCACTTGGGGCTGAAGTTGTAATCGAGATAGGACAATCCGACGGCATATGTGAGCCCCCACAACCATCACAACTTGTGATTGCGGCTACCTTTGATGAAGTCAAAGTGTCCAATTTCTTGCTCAATGCTTCTACTTGGGCTGCCAAGGATGTAACCGCGTCGATCTCATGGAGTCCGACCACTTTCTTCTTTTCTCTTGCATTCCATTGGTAGCTATTCAAACCCATTTTCTCAATCAATTGTCGGGCTTCTTCGGGAGTCTTGTTTCCCAATGTTCCTCCTGCGGCGGCATCAAGAAGTTGTTTGTTGCTCGAGTTTAACCCATTATAAAATGATTGAATAACCATCCACTCGGAGAACCCATGTTGTGGA
Organism: Dioscorea cayenensis subsp. rotundata; assembly: GCF_009730915.1. Lineage (NCBI taxonomy): Eukaryota > Viridiplantae > Streptophyta > Magnoliopsida > Dioscoreales > Dioscoreaceae > Dioscorea > Dioscorea cayenensis. Next base: position 4,301,589 of record NC_052488.1, on the reverse strand, counting down.
CACTTCCGCAAGAGGTCCTTGAATTGTTCCCAAGTCTCAAATAAAGATTCAAGCTCCATTTGAACAAATGATGATATCTCATTACGAAGTTTTGCCAATTTCCCCGGAGGAAAATACCTTGCAAGGAAAGCCTCGGCCATTTCGTTCCATGTTGTAGTCGAGGCTCTTGGCAATGAATGGAGCTATTGTTTGGCTCTCCCCTTTAATGAGAATGGAAAAGCCCTCAAACGAATTGCATCATCCGAAACCCCATTGATCTTCAATATATCGCAAACTTCAAGGAAATTCTCAATATGATTGTTTGGGTCTTCATCCACTAACCCATTAAATTGTGCGGACTGTTGAACCATTTGAATGAAACCCGGCTTTAACTCAAAATTCTTAGCTGCTACTAGTGGCCTAACAATGCTCGATTGTATCCCACGAATTGTAGGCCTAGCAAAATCTGAAAGTGTCCTTGGTTGCCCCCCTTGTTCTGCCATATTTTCAGATTCTTCAACCTCTATTTCAGCTGGAAAATTCTGTTCTTGAACAGGTTCCTTGCCCCTTCTATGAATTCTTCGCTCAATTTCAGGATCCTCTTCGACCAATGTCGAAGGGTTCCCTCGGGTCATACCTGTAGCTGAAATCAATGAAAAGAAACAATAAGAACGGCGAAAGAGAGAAGTATGAAGTGGAAATAGTAAATGAAAATGCGAATGACTAAAGTAACCAAGTCCTAGTGTTCCTAATATCCCATTCCCCGGCAACAGCGCCAAAAACTTGACACATCCGAATATGCGTGTAAACTGCAAGTGCACGGGCGTCGAAGTAATAATTACCCCGGTGAGTGGTTAGTCGAATCCACAGGGAACGGAAGTATTAGTATTAACCAATTCTTAGTTATCTAGTCGAATTCAATGGATGTGATGAAATGAACTAATTACAAGAGAATTAATAAGCAAGCAAACGAGCAAGAAAACAAGTAAAGGAGATCTCAATCAATAAAGATGAGGTACCCGGACAATGCTCCCCTAGGATCTAACATGAAGCTCATAATTCACTAAATGCTTCTAAACCAAGTCTAATGAGTCAACGTAATCCAAGAACAACCGGCCCTTGCCTCCAAGCCACCGGTACTAGTCCCCTACAAGGTCCCGGTGGAGAAATCGCTCAATCTCAACACCTCACACACCATATGACCGCAATACGCTCTAGGGACACCTAAGAGTGAAACCGATTCCTAACGATAGATCCAACCCTAATTCCCGGCGAAGGATCTCTAACCCCCTACAAAGCCCAGTGGAGAAATCTCTCAATCTCACGCCTCACACCAAATATGGTTGCATAGAGTTTAGGGAATACGGAGATAGGAAACACTCGATCGGAAGGGAAAGGGGACACTCAACTATCTCATGACTCACCCTCTCAACCCTCTTTAACCTTGAAGTTCTAACTCTAATGGAGATCTCTCTCACATCAAAGTAACAAATCATGCGAATCCAATCAACCACAAGGATTAATTAAACAAGCAAGCAATGGGAATACAAGATTAAAACATAAATCAACTCAGATTTAATAGAAACATAAAACAAATCATTACAAAAACATATATCCTAGGGTTCACATGCCCAAATACCTACTAAGGTTTAGCCCTCCATGGAGCAAGTTACAAAACAATGATTATTACAATGAAAAGCAATGAAAACCATGAAGTAAAACCCCCTTAAATTCGTGATGATGGCCTAGATGGGTCGCCCAACATCTTGAAGAATCCTTCTCCGAAGCTAGGTTGCCGAAGGCTCCCTCTATGCTATGACGGAGAGAAGATCGATCAAAGTTGGTGATGGACGCCCCCCAATATAGCCAAAGACCTCCTCCAAAACCCTAGCTGCCTTGCCTTCAAAGTGCTCACCAAAACCCTGGCCAAAAGTCTCCCAAAAATAAGATAAATGGCCTATTTAAAGCCCAATACCGCACCTGTCATGTGCACTCACGCGCTCGTGTGGATTTTCCACGCGGCTGCGTGGGCTGTAGGAATTTCCATGCGGGCGTGTGGAATTTCCACGCGGGCGTGTGAACAGTAAAATTGCTACAATACTGCACGCCCAAACACTCTTCTCTTGAGGCCACATGTCCGGGCACACGTCCATGTGGTAGGCTATAAAATTTTTCTTCATCGACGTATCTTTGAGAGGTCTTGCAATCTTCAAAAAGAGAAGGAACATGAAGATGTGGCTGCCTTTCTGCCCTTCCAACTAGTAGATTGACTTGAATCTTCTTGGAAGTTGGCACACATCTCCACGTTTATGTCTTTATAGCCTATCTTTGCTTCCTTTTTACTCTTCAAGGCATTCACAACCTATATGCATAAAAGAATACCAAATACACAATATGAGGCATAAACCATAGTAAAAATTATGTTCAATGCATGTAAAACATATATAAAAATATGTCTACTTAAGCACTTATCAGGCAACCCAAGTGTTTACTATTTTTCTTAGTTGTTAGTTTAGTTTTTGCAAGAATAACTTGTTGAGTGTTGGTGTCTTGATTTTTTTTTATGCTTCAGCTGTGTATTGTATTGTGGATTTTAATGTCATCGTGTGTTTTCATGAGGATTTGGCGAAGTTTAAGTCGCTTGAGCTTGTTTTTAATGTTTTCCCCTAGTGTATTTTGCATAAATGGGAAGACTCTGAATGTGTAAACATGTTCAGGAAATTTCTGCAGAACCTGCTGAGTTTTTTAAGTTATTTAGAGAAAATGCACGGGCATGGGGAATTTCCGCACGCCCGTGGAGTTCCATTGTGAGCTCATCCTGAGAAGACACAGGGATGTGGATGCACCCCTGTGAGCGACCTTGTAAAAAACGCATGCCCGTGGTTAATTTTCGCGTGGACATGCGTCGTTCTGCAGAGACCTAGTAAATTATCCTGAGAACACAGGGTCGTGGACTCGCCCTGTTGGCGAACTTGTGAAAAATGCACGGGTATGGGTATTTTCCGCACGCCCGTACGGATCTATGCAAACAAGTCCCCTGCATCCCGAGAAGAGACACCAGCGTGCGGCTGCCCCTGTGAGTTGGGCCTGTGAATGTCCACGCTCGTGGGAAATTCCGCACGGGCGTGCGAAACACTTAGCGATTCTTCTCGGTTGGACAGAAGAGCCACAGGGGCGTGCGGCTGCCCCTGTGGATTGGGCGCATGGGCGTGGGTATTTTCCGCACGCCCGTGTGGTAGCATTCAGAGACAGTAAGTTTATCCCGAGAGCGCACAAGGGCGTGTGTCTGCACCTGTGGCTCTCTCCTGTGGAGGTGCACGGGTGTGGGTAATTTCCGCACGCTCGTGAGGATGTATAGAACGCAAACAGGCACGAGTCCTTCTAAAAGGATCATGGTTTCTTCTCATTTTCACACTTCCCATTCGTCTGCAAGCATACTCACACTTTCTCCCGACTTCATATTGCCAATTTGGAGGGAATTTTTACTTGGTTTTTCAGCCAATTCAAAGTTTTTCATCTCAACTCGTCTGTAAGTCCTTATCTTTGTTTTTCTTCATCAATTCTTGATTTTAATAGATGAAACCGGTTAATCATGCTTCGTTCTGCAATTAGCATCATTATGCATGTTTAGAATGAAGTTAGAAAGAATTTAAAATTGTATTGTTGGATTTTTGTGGCACGGCCTTGCGTTTGTTCATGCCACGTGGATGCGCACGAGCATGCAAAAATTCCACACGACCGTGCGGATTTCTTTAGCATTACTCAGTTAACTTGTTTGATCGAGTTTCTTTCAAATTTTCCAGGTTATGACACCTCAGTCAAAGAAGCAAGCTGATAAATGGCCGCGTGAGCCATCTCCCGAGCCAAGAGCATGAGTTTTACCGTTCTCGAGCATCAGGCGAGGTTTGAGAAGCTGACTAGTCTCAGATTTGGTCAGACAAAATTTGCCGATGTGAGCACACTCAAGGAGATTCTGTCGGCAGAGGGTATGGCAGACGAGATCGAGGACATGCTTGCGGTTGGCAGCTGGGACCGTTTACTATCGATCTGAGATCCTGCCATCCGTTCACTGACAGTCGAGGTGCTAGCCTCGTTCGAGTTCGATCGCTCGTTCGAGTGCCATTTAGTTCAGAGCCCTCGGACAGCATCATAGCTTAAGGATGACTCAGTTTGTGGTCTTGATGGAGTTATATGATACGGCTTATACAGAGACAGAGGAGTACGAGCAGCTGCCCACAGATTATCCTGGGAGTTTGACTCCGCAGAGTGCGTACATCATATTATGTAGACAGGGGCAGTATGAGCCTAAGGTTTCGAAGGCCACTTGCCTCTCCTGCCTGAGTTACAGATACATTCACACTGTTCTGAGTAGGTTAGTGAGTGGGTGAGGTGACAGTACTAGCGTGCTTAGCCGACAGGAACTTTAATATTTGTACTCTATAGTGCGGCACATACTGATACATTTAGGGTATATCCTAGCAAAGTATATTCGACATCAAGGCAAGTATGCCAGAATTGGAGTGATTTTCTCAGGCCCCTATATCACGAGATTAGTCATCGGTATGGGTTTACTCGACGCGAGCAGAGGGGCCGAGAAGGTTACTATACCTGCTCCCCTGGGCATGGAGACACTGAGGTTGATAGGGATGGTACGGAGAGTTCAGTCAGGAGTATATGCTTTGATTATTCCTACCCTGAAGATAGCTGAGGTTGAGGGAGATGATGCCTGGGCTTCTCAGCCTGCTCCCGAGCCTCAGCCGATGCCGATGGAGACCGATACACCTCCTGCGGTAGAGGACCCACCCTCAGTACGCATGTTTTCACCATCTTGAGCCCATGATCATTTTGAGAGGCTCGAGAGAGCTTTGGATGGTACAGGCCGAGATTGCTGAGGTACGAACAGAGATAGCAGAGGTTCATGCAATGCAGGCTACAAAGTTCACAAAGTTCATGGCGCGTTTCGACATTCTACAGTAGATCCTCAAGAGAAATATTGCCTCACCATTTGTGGTGTCATAAGTGCTTGTGCGATATGAATGCGAAGCGTTCATTCCTTATGTGAGCATTACTTTTCTTAGGTTTTTACACTAATATGTGTGTTTTTATGTTACTTTCATGCAGGTAGGGTCGTGAGGCCGAGTATGAAGGAAAAAAGCCAATGTGGAGCACAATGCACTGATTTTTGGAGGAAATCTTGCTAAGGTTCAAACGCGAAGACATAGGTCGGCTGTGAGATGCTAGAGTGTGTGCCAACCTCCTCGTATTCTAGTTGGCACATCCATTTGGAGGGGCACAAAGGCAGTCACACTCGAGCATTCCGACTTATGCACATAGAACAAGAGCTCCACCAACTTGCCTATCAATGAAGAAGCAAGTGATCCACGACGTGAACGTGTGCCCGTTTGTGTTACTCCAATGAAAGTATGGATTCGGGAAGCAATTCAGGCCGGATACTGTAGCAGAGAACTGTAGCAACACTGTAGCAAGTACTGTAACAGCACTGTTCACAGCTGGCCGAGAAAACAGAAGTTCAGAGAATCCACACGGGCATGTGGAAATTTGCTAGCCCGTGTGGAAATTCCGCACGGGCGCGTGAAGCATCCACGCCCGTGTAGTCGCCCGATTCCAGCCCTATTTAAACCCGAATCAGCCCCGATTTTAGTATTCTTTACTCCATCTTTTCCCCAACTTGAGAGAGGGCTTCGGCTAGGGTTTTGAGGGGTATTGGCCAAGGTTTTGGATAGGTTCTACAGCTCCGACATCTTCATTCTTGAGGAAGAAGGTTGGTAGGGGAGCTTCCGTCGAGGCGTATCCTATACCGGACGAGGGAATCCTTGGACGACGAGTAGAGGACTTTCCACAAGACCATCGACATGACTATCGAGGGGGTTTCTTTATGGATTCATTGCTTTTACATTTTATTTCTTTTATTGTACTTAGCTCCATGGAGAGCTAAACCCCTAGTGGGTACTTGGGTATTTGTGAACCCTAGGATGTATTCGTTTCTTTGAATCTCCTTATTATGCTTTCAATAAATTGATGTTGATTGTGAGTTCTAACCTTTAATGCTTGTTTGTATGAACATTTCCCCTAGAGTGACACTAGGGTTGAGAGTTCTCGTTGGTAACCTTGTGAGTGAGTGACACACCACGAGCGTTAGACACAGCTAGGTTAGAGAGGGTTGAGAGGGTGAGTCGAGAGGTATAGGAGCGTCCCCTTTCCCCTCTGACGTGATAGATTCTACCTCCGTTCCTCGAGTTCTTTGCGGCCATAATAGAGTGAATGGTCTAAGGGATGAACTTCCACTGGGGCTTAGTTGCGCGTGCAACGGAGTGAAGCGTTGAGGTAATCTTAGTATCTAGGGCTTAATCGTGGTTAGGGACCTTCCACCTGGACCAAAGGGTTAGGTCTATAATTAGGAAGAGATTTATCACTTGGAATCCCTAGAGCTCATTGCAACTCTATACGAGTGCGAGGTTGAGAGGTTATCTAATCTCTCCTCCGGGACATGTATAGAGTTAGGCATAGTTGACCTTAGATTTGGGACTATGTGATTAAGGATTTCCATGACTCACCATTGCATTGATTAGGAAGCATAATAGAGGGTTCTTGCACTTGAAACAATTATCCTAGGCGGAGCATTATCCGAGTACCCCATCTTTATCGATTGCCTTACCCCCTTTCTTTACTTTTGCTCTCTTACTTGTTGTTTTTATTGTTGAGAATTGAATCATTATCACACTTATCATCATTGATCTTTCACATAGCTAAGAATCGAATTAAGTATTTTTATTCCCTATTCCCTGTGGATTCAATACCCGCTCACCCGGGATTATTACTTCGACAAACCCGTGCACTTGCGGGATATACGCAAGAGGATCTTTATATCGCACAACATAAGGAATGAACGCTTCGCATTCATGTCGCACAAGCACTTATCAACACCCTCGTGTATGCGTGCGGATGGTCTTGTCATCATGGAAATTGAGAACTTGTCATAGACACGGCCAAGGTCTATGACAAGTTCTCAATTACTGTTCACGCGTCTGCGTGGTAATTCCTGCATCCCATGCGGGTGCCTTGGAAAAGTCACATGGGTGCATGGGGCACGTGACAGGTGCGGGTTTAGTCTTATAAATAGCCATTTTGCCCTATTCTTTGAGATCTTTTATGCAATGCTTGAGTGATGAGATGGCTAGGGTTTGGAGAGGAGATCTTTGCCCATTTGCAGGGTGTTCTTCACCAACTTTGATAGTTTTGTTCGACGTTATAGCACTTGGGAAGCCTCCGGCGACCTAGGTTCAGAGAGGAATCCTTTAAGATGTTGAACTACCCATCAAGGCCAATCATCACGAATTCAAGGGTGTTTTTCTCTATGGTTTTCATTACTTTTCATTGTATTAATCATTGTTTTGTAACTTACCCCATGGAGGGTTGAACCTTAGTCGGTATTTGGGCATGTGAAGCCTAGAATCTATTCTTTGTATTGGTTTGCTTTACGTTTGATAAGTGCTTGTGTATAAGTAATAAAAGTATTCTTTTCTTATGATGAGCATTACTTTTATCAAATTTTAGCGCTAATACATGTGTATTTGTGAACTTTCACGCATAAAGGGTTGTGAAGCCAAATATGAAAGAAAGAAGCCAAAGTACTTTGCGATTGTACTTTGTTAATGAAGCCTTAGAGTGAACAAATGTGAAGACACATGTTGTGATCGAAGATACGTGAATGTGTGCCAATTTCCATGCCCTCAAGCAATTACATGGTTTGGAGAGGTACAAAGGCAGTCATATTTGCGCATTCTGACTTGTACAATATTAGCAAGATCTTCACCAATATGGCATTTTGTTGAAAAAGTCATGCGATCAATGGCATTAACGTGTACCCGTTTATGTTGCCTTGATGAAAAATGTGGATTCAGGAGGATTTTGGCGGAGTACTGTAGCAGGTACTGTACTAAATCACTATAACAATTTACTATATTAGTTACTATTCACATGCCGTAGAAAATCAGATTTCCTAAAATCCACATCGGGTTGTGGAAATTCCACACACCCGTGTGGATGCCCGATTCCAGCCCTTTGTAAAGCCATGACTTGTACCGATTTGGCGATCTTTCTCTAACTTTTGGGAGGTCGGCAGCTAGGGTTTAGAGGGGATTTGGTAAGGCTTTTGGAGTGGTTCTATGGCTTCGACACCACATTTCTCTTGGAAGATAGTTATTGGTGGAGTTTTTGTTGGCACCGATCCGGCGAGGTGTGCCCTAAACTTGACAAGAGGACCGTTGAGAGGACAAGGCTACTCCACAAGATCATCAACACGAATACCGAGGGGGTTTCCTTATGGATTACATGTTTTTAATTTTGATTTCATTATTGATTGTATCTTGCTCCATAGAGAGCTAAACCCCCAAGCGGGTACTTGGACTTGTAAACCCTAGGATGAAATTGTTTCATTGACTTTTATTATGATTTCTTTAATAATGTCTTTAATTGAGGTAAAATCTTAAATGCTTGTTGAATTATTTCTCCCTTAGGGTAACACTAGGGTTGAGAGTCTTTCTCAGTAGCCGTTTTGGATGAGTGACACATATGAAGGTTAGACAATGCTAGATTAGAGAGGGTTGAGAGGGTGAGTCAAGAGGTAGCGGAGCATCCACTTTCCCATCCAGTGTGATTCATCCTACTTTCATGTTCCTAGAGTTCTTTACGGTGATAATAGAATAAAGTGCTAAGAGAGGAAATCCGTTGGGGCTTAGTTGCGTGAAGTATTGAAGTAATCCTTAATATCTGGGGCTTAATCCTGACTAGGGGTCTTTCGCCTAGAGCTTCTTGCAACTGTACACAGTGTGAGGTGTTGAGACTGAGCGATTTCTCCACCGGGGTATAGTGTAGAGTTAGTCATGGTTGACCTTAGGTTTGGGACCATGTATTTTAGGATCTCCATGACTCATTAAGAATTAGTTAGGAGACATAATAGTTGGTCTTGCACTTGAAGCAATAGTCCTAGGGGGAGCATTGTCCGAGTGCCCCACATTCTATCGATTGCTTTTTCTCTCATTTTATCGTGTCTTTCTTTCTTATTTTCTTTAGTCTTGTTCACTTTGATTTTATCCACACTATTATTGTTTCATCTTCACTTAGTTAAGTAGCAATCATTGTGTTTCTATTCACTATTCCTTGTGGATATGATAACCCACTCACCTAGGATTTATTATTTCGACAAACCAGTGCACTTGCGGGTCACACGGAAGGGGCATTGTCAATGTTTCTATTTAATCTGAATTTATTTGTGTTTTAACCTTGTGATTTTATTGTTTGTATATTTCATTGATCCTTGTGATTAATTTACATTACTTTATTTGTTACTTTGATGTGAGAGGTCTCTATTGGAGTTAGACTTCAAGGTTAAAGAAGGTTGAGAGGGTGAGTCATGAGATAGTGAAGTGTCCCTTTTTCCTTCCGATTGAGTGTTTCCTATCTCCATATTCCCTAGACTATATGCAACCATATTTGGTGTGAGGCGTGAGATTGATAGATTTCTCCGCCGGGACCTTGTAGCAGCTTAAGGATTGAGAAGTGCTCGAGTATACATATTTTATATATGTTTTACATGTATTGAGCATCATTTTTACAATAGTTTATGTCTCATATTGTGTATTTGGTGTCCTTTTATGCAATTAGGCTGTGAATACCTTGAAGACTGAAAAGAAAGCAATGATAGGCTATAAAGACACAATGTTGACAGTTCTTGCTCAATTCAAAGACCAAGACACGAGAGGAGTAATAAATGTGGAGAAGTGTGCCAACTTCTAAGGACATTCAAGTAAATTCACTAGTTGGAACGACACAAAGACAGTCACATCTTCATGTTTCTTCTCTTTGTGAAGATTGTAAAACCTTTCAAAGATCCATCGATGAAAAAAGTCTTATGTCTTACCACATGATCGTGTGCCTGACTATGTGCCTCAAGAGGAGAATATTTGGATCGCGTTTGTGAAAAATATTGTAGCTAAAACTGTAGCAAGTTTATTGTAGCAGTTACATAGTAAAATTACTGTTCACTCACCCGTGTGCCGCATGGAAATTCTTGCAGCCCACGCGGGCGCGTCAAAAATCCACATGGCCACACGGGGGCAAGTGACAGGCGCGGGTTTAGGCTTATAAATAGGCATTTTGCCTTATTCTTTGACATCTTTTTTTGTATGGCTCTTGTGGGATGAGACGGCTAGGGTTTGGAGAGGAGATCTTTGTCAATTTGGAGGGTGTTCTTCACCAACTTTGATAGTTTCCTTCACCATCATAGCACTTGGGAAGCCACTGGCGATCTAGCTTCGGAGAGGAATCCTTCAAGACGTGAAACTACCCATCAAGGCCAATCATCACGAATTCAAGGTGGTTTTTCTCTATGGTTTCCATTGCTTTCATTGTATTAATCATTATTTTATAACTTGCCCCATGTAGGCCTTAACCCTAGTGGGTGTTTGGGCATGTGAACCCTAGGATCTATTCTTTGTATTGATTTGCTTTATGTTTCTAGTTAATTAGAGTTGATTTGAGTTTTAACCTTGTGATTTCATTGCCCATGTGCTATTGATCTTTGTCAATAATCTACATTACTTGATTTGTTACTTTGATGTGAGAGGTCTCCATTAGAGTTAGGACTTCAAGGTTAAATAAGGTTGAGAGGGTGAGCCATGAGATAGTGGAGTGTCCCCTTTCCCTTCCGATTGAGTATTTCCTATCTCCGTATTCTCTAGACTCTATGCAACCATATTTGGTGTGAGGCAACATGATCTACCGCATAGATGTGATTTTATTGAAGATGCAATGCGATCTACCGCATAGATGTCTACTGTTCATTTGGCCTCAATAAAAGTTTGAATTTGGGAGTATTTTGGCAGAGTACTATAATAAATTACTGTAGTGGTTTCTATTCACAGGCCGCTAAAAATCGATTCCTGCAGATTCACACAGGCGTGTGAAAATTTCACAGGCCCATGTGGATGCCAGATTCCATCCTATTTTAGGCGCGACTTCAAACCGTTTTGAGAATCATTTTCCCATCTTTTGCTCATCTCTTCACTATCTTTAGAGATGCTCGTGGCTAGGGTTTAGAGAGGCGTTGGCTAGGTTTTTAGAGTTGTTCTATAGCCTTCAACACCAAGTTCCTTTGGAAGATAGTTATTGGGGGAGATTTCATCGGCATCGATTCGGTGAGGTGTTCCTTAGGATTAACAAGGAAACCTTTGGAGAAGACGCGGCTACTCCACAAGACCATCACCACGACACCGAGGGGGTTTTATTCATGGATTACTTATCTTCACTTTTGATTTCATTATTGATTGTATTTTTCTCTATGGTGAGCTAAACCCCTAGTTGGTACTTGGACTTTTAAATCCTAGGATGATATTGTTTCATTGACCTTTTATTATGGTTTCTTTAATTGATGTTTTAATCGAGTTCCAATCTTGAATGTTTGTTAAGTTGATTTTCCCTTAGAGTGACACTAGGGTTGAGAATCCATGTTTGTAATCTTTGCGGATGAGTGACACACCATGAGAGTTAGACAATGCTAGATTAGAGAAAATTAAGAGGGTGAGTCGAGAAGTGGCAGAACATCCCCTTTCCCCACCGGTCTGATTCATCCTACCTCCATGTTCCAAGAGTTCTTTGTGTTCACAATAGAGTGAAGTGCTAAGAGATGAACTCCGTTGAGGCTTAGTTGCACAAGCAACAGAGTGAAGCGTTGAAGTAATCCTTAGTATCTGGGGCTTAATTGTGACTAGGGGTCTTTCACGTGGACCAAAAGGTTTGATCTACATTAGGGAATAGGGTTTATCACTTAGGGTCCTTAAAGCTTTAAGTAACCGTACAAAGTGTGAGGCGCTGAGACTGAGTCATTTCTCCACTCGGGCATAGTGTAGGGTTAGTCACAGTTGACCTTAGGTTTGGGACCGTGTGTTTTATGATTTTTACGATTTATTAAGCATCAGTTGAGGAACATAATGGTTGGTCTTGAACTTGAAACAATAGTCCTAGGGAGAGCAATGTCTGGGTGCCCCAATTTCTGCCAATTGCCTCTCCTATCTTTTATTTCAGCCTCCTTCTTCTTTTCTTATTTCTATTTTCATTGATTTTGTTCACACCACTATTGATTCATCTTCATTCTAGTTAAATAGCAATCTTTGTGTTTCTGATCACTATTCCCTATGGATATGACTGCCAACTCACCAATGTATTATTACTTCGACAAACCCATGCACTTGTAACTCACATGCAAAAGGGCATCGTCAAGTTTTTGGCGCCGTTGCCGAGGAATAGGCATTTTGGAAACACTTTGCACTTTGTTATTTTAGCTATTCATCATCTGTTCTATTTCACTCTTTCTTATTCTTCCATCATTCTAATTTATTTTTCTTTCTTTGATTTCAGGAAAGATGATCAACATTACCAAAGTATTTGACACCATATTGGGAATAGTTGAGGACATAGAATTGAAGATGCAATTGTTTGCAATATAGTCCACTACATGCTCTTGTGAGTAAGAGTACCCTACAATCAACCACCCCAACGAAGAATCAGTTGTTGATCACATTAGTGAGATTAAGGATATTTAGGATATAGATTGTGAGCTAGAAAGTGTGTTAGATCAATTTAAAAAGTCAGCACTGTTATCTATAGGCTAATAGATGGAAGGAAGTTTGGAAAAGGTTCTTGCTCAGTTTGATACTTTTCACCAAGAACAATGGCATTAGATTTTCTCATTGCATATTCCGTATGCAGTCCAAGAAACTTATGAAAGAGAGAATTTGGTTATTATTGAAGATCATCCAAAATCACATAAGCAAGTGGATGGTTTAGAGGACACCCTTGACAAAGATTTTGCACAGTTCAAGGAAATTGATAGATTGAAGCAGAACAGATTGCAACCATTTATTGAGGAACCACCCGAGTTAGAGCTGAAAACTTTGCCAGCACATCTGGAATAAGCTTTTCTGATGAAACGATCAAAGCTCCCTGTTATTGTGGCTTCAAACCTCTCTACAGATCATAAGGATAAGCTCGTGAGCATGTTGAAGCGACATAGACCTGCTATTGCTTGGAAGATTTCTAATATAAAAGGCATAAATCTGTCATTTTGCACTCATAAAATCTTAATGGAGGATAATTACAAATCTGTGATTCAACCCCAAAGAAGATTAATCCCAAACATGATGGAAGATGTAAAGACAGAGGTCATAAAACTTCTAGATATAGTAATCATTTATCCCATCTCTGATAGTGCATGGGTGAGCCCAACTCAAGTGGTCCTAAGAAAGGAGGAATGATAGTTCTGAGAAATAAAAGGAATGAATTAATCCGAACCAGGACGGTTATAGGGTGGCGTGTCTGCATTGACTATAGAACATTGAATGATGCAACTTGAAAGAACCATTTTCCATTGCCATTTATTGATCAGATGTTGGAGTGATTGGTAAGGCATCAAATTTATTGCTTCCTTGATGGTATGTCGGGATACTTTCAAATCCTCATAGCTCCAGAAGATCAAGATAAGACAACATTTACTTATCCCTACGGTACTTTTGCTTACAGAAGAATACCTTTCACGTTGTGTAACACACCTGCGATATTCCAACGTTGCATGATGGCCATCTTCGATGATCTCCTAAAGGACATCATGGAGGTGTTTATGGATAACTTTTCAATGTTTGGAGATTCCTTGACGTTTGTCTAAGAAATATGGAGAGAGTGCTTGTGAGATGTGAAGAGACAAATTTTGTTCTTAATTAGGAGAAGTGTCACTTAATGGTCCAAGAAAGTATTATCCTTGGACATAAGATTTCCCAAGTGGGAATGGAGGTAGACAAGGAAAAGATTGAAGTCATAGAAAAACTTCCTCCACCTACCAATGGAGTTCATAGGTTCTTGGGGCACAAAGGTTTCTATTGGAGGTTTATCAAGGATTTTTCAAAGATCACTCAACCGTTGACAAAACCCTTGAAAAGGATGCCCCTTTGATTTTGGGAATGATTGTTTGATTGCTTTTAACTTGTTGAAAGAGAAATTAGTGCAAGCACTGATTTTGATCACACCGGATTGGAACAAATCCTTTGAGCTCATGTGCGACGCAAGTGATTATGCCGTTAGAGCAGTTTTGGGTTAGAGGAAAGGTAGGCAGTTCCAACCGATTTATTATACAGCAAGACTCTCACGAGTGCTCAAGAGAACTATACAATGACCAAAAAAGAGTTATTAGCAGTGGCATTTGCTTTTGACAAGTTCAGACCATACCTCATATTATCTAGGTTCACTGTATTTAGTGATTACTCAGCACTCTGTTATCTTATGAACAAGGCTAATACGAAACTGAGGTTGATTTGGTAAATCCTATTATTGCAAGAGTTTGATATGGAGATAAAAAATAAGAGAGGAACCAAAAATGTGGTTGCAAATCATCTGTCTCGATTGGAGGGGTGTGAAGGTCAAGAGCCATCAAGCAAAAAAATTAAAGATTTCCTTCCCGAGGAACACTTGTATGCAGTTCAGAGTTCAGAATCAAAGGGCACTCCATGGTTCATAGATTTTGCAAACTACTTGTCGGGGAAAGTACTTAAGCAGGACCTCACATTCCAGCAAAAGAAAAAGTTCTTCAGTGAATTGAGGAATTACTTTTGGGACGATCCATACCTGTTCCGCATTTGTGCGGATCATGTAGTCCGAAGATGTGTATCTAGGAAGGAAAATTGAGATATCCTTACACATTGTCACTCCGGTCCAGTTGGGGGGCATTATGCTTCAAGGAGAACTACTGAATGGGTGGAGGCTTAAGATCTACCTACTAATGATGCTAGAAGCGTGGTTAAATTTCTGAAGAGGTTGTTCACTCAATTTGGAATCCCACGAATTATCATTAGTAATTGAGGAACTCATTTCTATAACACTCAACTTGAGAAAGTGTTGAAACGCTATGAAGTGCATCATTGCCTTACTACCCCCTACAATCCGTAGACAAGTGGTCAAGTGGAAGTCACAAATAGAGAGCTTAAGAGAATCATGACAAAGTCCATGGAACAAGGAAAGTGGATTGGTCAGAATGCTTGGATGACACACTTTGGGCTCATGGAACGACATATAAATCTCGAATAGGGACCACCCCCTATAACCTAGTGTATGGTAAGTCATGTCATTTGCCTGTGGAGCTTGAGAATAAAGCCTATTGTGGCATCAAGGCCATGAATTTTGATTTTGAGCAAAGTGGGAGAACAACGAATGCTTCATCTCAATGATTTTGATGAATGGAGAATGAAGGGTTATGAGAATACAAGAATTTACCAAAAGAGAAACCGGAAGTGGCATGACAAACATATCAAAAATCCGAAAGAGTTCAAAGTCAGTGATCAAGTGTTATTGTTTAATTCTCACTTATAGCTATTTTCGGGGAAGCTCAAGTCCAGATGGTTCAAACCATACACTGTAAGTGAAGTATCATCGCATGGTGCTATTGAAATTACTCATCCAGAGAAATGTACATTCAAGATGAACGGACACCGGCTCAAACCATATTTTGGGTAGAATTTAGTAACGATGATAAGGAAGTATTCTTTCCTCGTGAGCCCCGTGAGGTAAGAAGAGGTACGTCAAGCTTAGTGACATTAAACAAGCGCTTCTTGGGAGGCAACCCAAGTCTTTACTGTATTCTAAGTTTTAGTTTAGTGCTTGAATGAATAAGAGCTTTAGTATTGGTGTCTTGATCTTTTACATGTTATTGCAGTGTTTTTCTTGTGGATTATTGGTGTTTTTGTGTGCTTAATTGTGATTGGCAAAGTTTCTTGGTCGTTTGAGCATGCTTTACATGATTCTCTAGTCAGTTGTTCATAGTATAAGCAGGCTCTATATGTGAATAAATGTGCAGAAATTTTTTGCAGAGTTTGTAAATTTTTCTAACTTATCCAGAGAAGACACACCGCCACGTGTAATTTCCACACGTGAGTGTGTCTCCATTAAGAGCTCATCCCGAGCCGACATAGGGGCATGTGTCTGTCTCTGTGAATGACCTTGTGACTGTCACAAGTCCATGGCTAATTTCCACACGGGTGTGTGTTTCTCTGCAGAGTTCAGAGCTCTATCCCGAGAAGACACAAGGGGGTGTGTGTGCCCCTGTGGACGACCCTGTGAATTACACATGGGCGTGGATAATCTCCACACGCCGGTGTGGATCTCTACAGAGAGTTCTCTACCATCCCGACAAGATACAGGGGTATGTAAGTGCCCCTGTGAGTACCCCTTAGAAGATCCACACGCCCATCTGGAATTTCCACAGCGGCGTGTGGAACACTTAGCCAAATTTCTTGGATGGGTAAAAAAGCCACAGGGGTGTGTGGGTACCCCTGTGGATCGGGCACTGACAAGGTCCCCTTGCGTATATCCCGCAAGTGCACGGGTTTGTCGAAGTAATAATCCCGGGTGAGCGGGGTCGAATCCACAGGGAGTAGGGAGTAAAGACACTTAATTCGATTCTTAGCTATGTGGAGTATCAACAATGATAAGTGTGATAATGATTCAATTCTCAACAATTAAAAGCAACAAGTAAGAGAGCAAAAGTAAGGAGGAGGTAAAGCAATTGATAAAGATGGGGTACTCGGATGATGCTTCACCTAGGATAATCGTTTCAAGTGCAAGAACTCTCTATTATGCTTCCTAATCAATGCAATGGTGAGTCGTGGAAATCCTTACATACATAGTCCCAAATCTAAGGTCAACTATGCCTAACTCTATTCATGTCCCGGAGGAGAGATTAAATAACCTCTCAACCTCGCACTCGAATAAAGTTGCAATGAGCTCTAGGGATTCCAAGTGATAAATCGCTTCCTAATTACAGACCAAACGCTTTGGTACAGGCGGAAGGTCCCTAGCCACAATTAAGCCCTAGATACTAAGATCCCCTCAACGCTTCACTCGATTACACGCGCAACTAGGCCCCAGCGGAGGTTCATCCCTTAGACCATTCACTCTATTATGGCCGCAAAGAACTCAAGGAACGGAGGTAGAATCTATCACGTCGGAGGGGAAAGGGGACGCTCTTGTACCTCTCGACTCACCCTCTTAACCCTCTCCAACCTAGCTTTGTCTAACGCTCGTGGTGTGTCACTCACTCACAAGGTTACCAACAAGAACTCTCAACCCTAGTGTCACTCTAGGGGAAATGTTCATACAATCAAGCATTCAAGGTTGGAACTCACAATAAACATCAATTTATTGAAAGCATAATAAAGAAGTTCAAAGAAACGAATACATCCTAGGGTTCACAATCACCCAAGTACCCACTAGGGGTTTAGCTCTCCATGGAGCTAAGTACAATCAAAGAAATCGAATGTAAAAGCAATGAATCCATAAAAAAAACCCCTCGATGGTCGTGTCGATGGTCTTGCGGAGAGCCCTCTACTCGTCGTCCAAGGATTCCCTCATCCGGTATAGGATACGCCTCGATGGAAGCTCCCCTACCAACCTTCTTCCTCAGGAATGACGATGTCGGAGCCATAGAACCACTCCAAAACCTTGGCCAATACCCCTCAAAACCCTAGCCGAAGCCTTCTCTCAAGTTGGGGAAAAGATGGAGAAAAGAATGCTGAAATCGGGGCTGAAATTGGCTTTAAATAGGGCTGGAATCGGGCGACTACACGAGCATGTATGATGTCACACACCCCTGTGGAATTTCCACATGGGCGTGGATAATTTCCACACGCCCGTGTGGATTCTCTGAAACTGTCATCTTCGGCCGGCTGTGAATAGTAACTGTTACAGTGTTTGCTACAGTGATTTACTGCAGTGCCTGCTACATTACTTTGCCAAAAAATACTCTCGAATCCACTTTTCATCAAGGTAACATAAACGGGCACACGTTTATGCCGTGGATCGCTTTGTTTCTTCAATGACGGATAAGTTGATTGAAATCTTGTTCTATGTGCATAAGTCGGAGTGCTTGAGTGTGAATGCCTTTGTGCCCCTCCAAATGGTTGTGCTCACTCAAATACGAGGAGGTTGGCACACACTCTAGCATCTCACACCCGACCTATGACTTCGCGTTTGAACCTTAGCAAGATTTCCTCCAAAATCGGTGCATTGTAATCCACATTGGCTTCTTTCCTTCATAATTGGTTTCACAACCCTACCTGCATAAAAGTAACATAAAAACACACATATTAGTGTAAAAACCCGAGAAAAGTAATGGTCAACATAAGGAAATAATGCTTCGCATTCATATCGCACAAGCACATATCAGGCACAGAGGCGTGGGGAATTTTCACACGCCCTTGTAGGTGCGTCCAGAGGCAAATTGTGCTATCACGAGAGCACACAGGGGCATGTGAGTGCCCTTGTGAATCTCCCCTGTGGAGTCACACAGGCGTGGGTAATTTCCACACGCCCGTGTGGATGTACAAAACTCAAAAGATCGTGATTTTTCTTTATAAATCTATTATGCCTTTTCATTTTCGTACTCCCAAACCATCAAAGAACACATCCTTGCACTTGCCCAACTTCTAACCTTCAATTTAAAGGTGTTTCATTACAGTTTTCTCGCCGTTTTTTCAGGTTTTCATCTTCATCTTGTTAGTAAACCCTCATTCCCTATTTTCTTTCACCACACATGATTTAATTCAATTGAACTAGTGATTGTTGCTTCGTTTGCATGCTAAAATGGTTGGTGCGTTGTTGGTTTTGAGAAAATTCTTGATGTATTTGCAAATTTTTGCATAGTAGCCACACTGTTTTCACACCCGGTAGATCCATACGAGCGTGTGGAATTTCCACACGGCCGTGTGGATTTTTGTAGTATTGAATCTTTGAGTGAATTTGATCAATTTATTTTCAATTCTTGTAGACATGGCCTCTAAGACAAAGAAGGCAGCCGGCAAGCATCCCCGAGAGCCCTCACTTAAGCCTAAGTACATGGAGTTCGCGATTCCTGAGCACCAGGCTCATTTTAAGAGGTTGGCTAAACTTAAGTTTGGACAGATGCATTTTCCAGATGTGGGTGCTTTAAGAGAGATTTAGCTTGCAGATGACATGGCCGATGAGGCTGAGGAGCTCCTTATCGTAGGTAGTTCACATAGATTGTTATCCATAAGCGAGCTTGCCCTTCTTTTTGTTGACAATGGAGATGTTAGCGTTCTTCGAGTTCGACCTGTCTTATAGGAGTTTTGATAGTATCGAAGCCATACAGTTCAGAGCATTTGGGCAGTATTATAGTATGAGCGTCACACAGTTCTTTGTCAGATTGGATTTATATGACGAGCCGTTCACAGAAACTGAGGAGTACGACAGGCTAAAGACCGATTATCCGGGTAGCTTGACCACTCAGAGAACATATAGGACACTTTGTGGTGAGGGCTAGTATGAGCCGGGAGTGTCCAAGATGATTAGCCTTTCTCGGCTAGCATATAGGTACATCCACACTGATAAGTACTTATCTGTTAAGAATGCAAAGTGTTCTTTCCTTACAATGAGCATTACTTTTATCAAGTTTAAGCGCTAATACATGTGTATTCATGTTTTTTTGGGCATATAAGGTTGTGAAGCTAAGGATTAAGAAAAGAAGCCAAAAGTAGATCGTGAATGCACTATTTGGTGGAATCTTAGGAGAAACAAACACGAAGACACAAGTGGGGCTTCAAGATACGTGAATGTGTGCCAACCTCCATGTATTCAAGTCATTACAATGAGTTGGAGGGGCACAAAGGCAGTCACATTTGCGTAACCCGATTTGTGCATTTATAGCAAGATCTTCACCAATGAGGCTTTTGATTGAAGAAGAGTTGCGATCTATGGCATAAACGTGTGCCCGTTTATGCTGCCTTGATGAAAAGTGTGGAATTGGGAGTATTTCGGCGGAGTACTGTAGTAGCAGTTACTATTCACAACCGGCCAAAATCAGCTTTCCAGAGAATCCATACGGGCATGCAGAAATTCCCCATACCCGTGTGGAAATTTTACATGCCCGTGTCAAAAATCCACAGAGGCGTGTGGACGGCAGATTCTAACCCTATTTAAGCCGCGATTCAGCACGATTTTAGCTTGATCTATTATCCTTCACTCCATCTTTTCCCTGTCTTTTGGGATCTGTCGGCTAAGGTTTTGAGGGGCTTTTGGAAAGCCTTTGGAGTGGTTCTACGGATTCGACACCGTGCTCCGCTTGGAAGAAGGTTATTGGGGGAGCTTTCGTCAGCACCGATCCTGTGAGGTATGCCCTTCGCCAGACAAGGGGACCATTGGAGAAGACGAGGCTACTCCACAAGACCATTGACATGAATAACGAGGGGGTTTTCCTATGGATTACTTAGTTTTACTTTCGATTTTACTGTTGATTGTATCTTGCTCCATGGAGAGCTAAAACCCCTAGTGGGTACTTAGATTTTGTAAACCCTATGATGTTATTATTTCATTAACCTATTGTTATGCTTTCCTTAATTTATGTTTTAATTAAGTTCCAATCTTGAAAACTTGTTGTATGATTTCACCCTTAGAGTGACACTAGGGTTGAGAGTCTATTTTGGTAACATTTGTGGATGGGAGACACACCATGAGGATAGACCAGATTAGGGCAAATGAGATATAAAATTCACTTACACGACACAGACATATAAGGAGTTAGACAGGATATTTCTTATTATGCTTATTGACTATAACTCAACATCTATGTATCATTGTCCATTGCTTTTGGAGTCTTATATTTGCTTGATGCCAGAGGTAATGCATTTAGCCCCTTTTCAGTCTCTTTGTTTTTAATGACTTGTTTGCTTGGGGATAAGCAACGCTTAAGTGTGGGGATATTTGATAAGTGTCTAAATGTAGGTGTTTTCATATATATATATATATCTTATTCACTTTGTGATAAACGCCTAAATGTATGAATTTTATATGTATTAATCTTGTATCTTTTGTGAATATGTTAACGAATTGATGCCCGTTTTATGTCTAAATTGGTTATTTCGGTGTTGCAGGTCTTAAATGAGTCAAACAATGCTCAAAAATGCAAATCGGATGAATTCGACATCAAAAATGGCATTTTTGGGGTCCCGGCACTGTAGCAGGTCATTGTTCTTGCTGCGAGCATTTGGCTGGGAGTTTCACGGGCTCCATGCGCCCGCATAGATGCCCGTGAGGTTTGCTGGAAATTCTCAAGTAGCAAAGCACTGTAGCAAAAACACTGTAGCTGAGCACTGTAGCACCGGTAGGTTTTTTTTGGGCATTTGGCTGTGAGCTTCACGGGCTCCATGCGCCCGCATGGAGCCCGCATGGACTGACGGGGTATATAAGAAGCTGATTTCTTCTAGGGCAAAGAGGAGGAGTTTTTGGGGAGAGTTCTTCAAGCCGATTTTCACCAGTCTTTGAGAGGCAAGATTACATGTTTTGGAGAAGGGAAATCTAAGGGAGAAGCTCGGATTTGGCTAGATCTTCATCGATCTCTTCTTTGGGAGTTTGTAGACGACGAGGGAAGCCGCCCCCATTGCGGCGTCCGTGGAAGCCTTTCCACCTAGCTTGGCTTGTCTTCCTTCTTCCATTGTTTGAGGGAGTTTTTATTATGCCATTTGTAGTTGTTTGCATGGATTTGTTGCTTGGATTTGTTTGTATGGGACTGAGTAGACCCCAAGGTCACCGAATGCCGGTGAACCTTGGGGTGAACTTGTGTATTTGGATGATTTAAGTTTGTTTATTGCAATTGTTGTGTTTTTGAGATTCATTCTTGGTGCATTTGATGTGTTGCTTACATGAGAACTCCGTAAACCAAGCTGCTAGGGTTGTACTTGGTAGCGTGACCATCGTCCTTGTACTAGACACACCAAGTTTGGAAGGGATTCATGTACTGAATACTGCTGTGACCATCGGGTATTCTGTACCCCTCCACCATTAGGGCTAGACCAAGTTGTGTTCCGGCTCTAATTTGGGATTTCCCTACTTGTTAATGCAATCGTATGAGAATTTGATCGGAAGAAATTCTGTGTCAATACTTATACCGGATTAGGGGTCAATGGCCGTGACCATCGGGTTGACCTAATCTATGAAATCTCCAGGTCCAAACCTTCAATTACATAACATTCTTAGCATCCTGTGCACTTTAGTAGCCCATAGATTAGAGAAACGTTTCGAATCTGTCGGCTAGACAATAAGCGAAGAGGAACTAAGGGTAGATCCTTGGGCCCAGGGAATACGACCCTCTCATGCTCGCACGAGAGGTATTACTTGACGACTCCGTGCACTTGCGGATCGCGTTCACCACTTTGTATGTATTTTGTGTGTTTTGATGACTGTTTTGTGCTTAATCATCTACTATTTACTTTGTAGGGCATAAGAAAGCCATGGAGAACAAGAAGATATCATTTAGGCAAAAAGAGAAGAAAACAACAATTTCATACCACCCAGTATGGGAGCCATATGGAGTATGGGGCAATTTCAAGATTATTTGAGTGCAATACAACCCCCATGCGACCCCTATACGACCCGTATACCATGAGGGGTATAAAAGCTGACTTTTAGGATAGAACAAGGGACTTTTTCATTGGCCATTTGGGCCGCCGCCACCACACTTCTTTGGGGCCTTTCGGCCATCTTTCGGTAGAGATTCTTGGGGGAAATGAGCATACATCATCACCAAGGGGGAGAGGAGCAAAGGAGAAGGTGTTGAAGTGAAGATCTAAGCCGTCATCGACAAACTTGTAAAGCTTCATCCATTCAAGGGGATCACGACCTAGAGGGGTTTCATTACTTCTTTTATGTTTTTGTCTTCCTTGTATGTTGTATAAGTGCCCCTTATCATGAGGGGTTAACTTATTGTTGTGTTTAGATTTGGATGAATCCTAGGGTTCATCTTGTGTAAGAACTTGGGATGTTATTCTTCATTTAATTTGATGGTTGTTTGAGATTTAATCTTTCGTGCCTTGATGCTTAGAATTACATGTATGGAGAAATCCGTGATTCTATTATGAGTTGTATGCGTAGATGTGACCTACTCACGCTTACTAGATCTAGGAAAGATTGAAAGGGGATACTTGTGGCAACACACTGAGAGATCGGGTGTTGGTAGCCCTCCATTGCTAGGTTTAAGCCGAAGAAGAGTAGGTTCACTCCTATTAGAGAACTCCTAGAACTTAATGTGATCATAGGTGTGTTGATCTGGAATAGATTTCGATTGACATTCATATGACATCAGGGGTTAGTCGCCAAGAAATTGCGGTTAATCTACTCACGAGGTCTCTAGGTCTCAACTATCATCAATGCATCTTTAAACCATCCTAGTTTGGCCATTGACAACAACCCTAGGTGGATTCCTTGTCCAAACACTCCCTTCTCATGCTTGATACTCCCTTGTTTGTTAACATCCGTGTGCTAGTTACCCGGCCATAGGATTTGCTTAGCTTAGTTTATTTTATTTAATTTGTTCTTCTTATTAAGAATTGTAGGCTAGATAATAGATGAGTAGTGAGTAATAATACTTCTTTGGCCCCATGGAATATGATCCTGTGTTACTCACAGGGTATTACTTGGCGATCATGTACACTTGCGCGGAAGCAATCAGGGGTCGTAGCACAAATAGTGAGGTAACGTCTCTCTAGAGGATCTGCTGTAGAACGTCAAAACGCGCCATGAACTCTGTAAACTATGTGGCCTGCATCGCACGAACCTTTGCTATCTCTGCTCGTGCCTCAGCAATCTCGGTCCGTACCACCCCCACAGTGCTCTCGAGCCTCTCAAAACGATCATGAGCTTGAGATGGTGAAAACATGCGTATTGGGGTGGGTCCTCTACTGCAGGAGGTGCATCAGTCTTCATCG
This sequence comes from Dioscorea cayenensis subsp. rotundata, assembly GCF_009730915.1. Taxonomy (NCBI): domain Eukaryota; kingdom Viridiplantae; phylum Streptophyta; class Magnoliopsida; order Dioscoreales; family Dioscoreaceae; genus Dioscorea; species Dioscorea cayenensis. The sequence continues at coordinate 4,277,779 of NC_052488.1, read as the reverse complement.
GTGATCGGTGAGGCTCCGGAGCAGGCTGAGAAGCCCCGGCATCGTCTCCTTCAACCTCAGCTATCTCCGAGGAAGGAATAATCAGAGTATATACTCCTGACTGAACTCTCCGTACCATCCCCATCAACCTCAGTGTCTCCATGCCCAGGAATATGGATTGTGTTGTTGATGAACATTGACAAATTGATCAATTTTTCTAGTGAGAGCATCAACCTGAAAATATAATTTTACAACTGGATTAATCATCATTCAAGTTCCATGCAAGAAAAAGTAAATAAGACAAAATAAAACAAAATAGAATGGTGGAAGAAGATAGAGTGAAAATGATGAGAACAAAATAAAAACCGAAGAGAAAGATGGAAGAAAAAGAAAGTGTGGAATAGAAAAATAAAATGAAAAAGATAAATGGCTAGAGCAACACAGTCCTAGCGTTCCTAGTATCCTGTTCCCCGGCAACGGCGACAAAAACTTGACACGTCCGAATATGCATGTGAACTGGAAGTGCAGGGGTGTCGAAGTAATAATATACCCGATGAGTCGGGTAGTCGAATCCACAAGGAACAGGGCTACTAGTACTAACTTCTTTTCTGCTTTCTAGCCTAATGATAAATGGAAAGGTGTGGTGATCTAATGTGCGAATAAATGAATATCGGAGACGAATATGCAAAGGTGAAATGGATGGAGATCTCAATCAATAAAAGTGGGGTTTTCGGGCAATGCTCCCCCTAGGATTCAGGTATTAGGTATCAGTTAAGTAAAGTGTTTCTATGATGAGTAAGTTAAGTCATGGAAATCCAAATATAATCGGATCCGGCCTCCAGATCGCCGATACTAGTCCCCTACGAGGTCCGGGTGGAGAAATCGCTCAATCTCAACACCTCACACCACATATGACCGCAAAACACTCTAGGGATTCAAAGAAGTGTATCCGATTCCTAAAGATTGATCCAACCCTAATTTCTGGCGAAGGATCCTAACCGCCTACAAGGTCCCGGCGGAGAAATCTCTCAATCTCAAGCCTCACACCAAATATAGTTGCATAGAGCTTAGGGAACGGATATAGAATACACCAATCGGAGGGGAAAGGGGATGCTCCCTATCTCATGACTCACCCTCTCAACCCTCTTCAATCTTGAGATTCTAACCCTAATGGAGACCTCTCTCTCACCAAAGTAAAAAATCATGCAAACCAAACAACCAAAAGATCAATAAGGCAAGCAAGCATTAGACAATCAAAATTAAAACTTAATCAAACTCGGATTAAATAGAAACAGTAAGAAAATCCACAAAAGATGAGAATCCTAGGGTTCACAAGCCCAAATACCCTCTAGGGTTTTATCTCTCCATGGAGCAACATACAAAACACACCATCAATGAATGAAAATACATTAAAACCATAGAAATACACCCCCTTATATATGAACTGATGGCCTTGATGGAGAACTTCGACGTCTTGAAGGACCCACTCCAAAGCTAGGTTCACCAATGGCTTTCTTGATGCTATGACGGAGGAGGAATCGATCAAAGTTGGTGACGAAGCGCCTCCAAAGCCGCAAAGACATCCTCTCCAAACCCTAGCCGTCTCACCCCTCAAGAACCCCACAAAAGATGAGAAAGAATAGGGCAAAACGGCTATTTATAGGCCTTAGACAGCGTCTGTCATGTGCCCCCACGCGCCCATGTGAATTTTCCATGCGCCCGTGTGGGCTGCAAAAATTTCCACGCGGGGGCGTAAACAATAATTTTACTACATTAAATTGTTACATTGTTTTGCTACAGTACTTTTCACAAAACGCGGTCCAAACACTCTTCTCTTGAGGCCACATGTCCGGGCACACGTCCATGTGGTAGGCTATAAAACATTTCTTCATCGACGTATCTTTGAGAGGTCTTGTAATCTTCACAAAGAGAAGGAACATGAAGATGTGACTGCCTTTGTGCCCTTCCAACTTGTGAATTGACTTGAATCTTCTTGGAAGTTGGCACATATCTCCACGTTTCTGAACTCCTCTTGTGTCTTGCTCCTTGAATTGAACAAGAACTCCAAACTTTGTGTCTTTATAGTCTATCTTTGCTTCCTTTTTACTCTTCAAGGCATTCACAACCTATATGCATAAAAGAATACCAAATACACAATTTGCGACATAAACCATGGTAAAAATGATGCTCAATCCACGTAAAACATATATAAAAATATGTCTACTCAAGCACTTATCAATTGCCCTCTTACCCATGGCTTGAAAGCATGACGAGAAAAGTCTCTTGAAGATAGAGGGAGAGTTATCGGGCTTGGGACCACCTAGCAATGGTTCATCCAACTTGTTCAGTTCACGCACATCTCCAACAGCCTTGGAGCATTTCCGGTGGCATCTCCTTGCCCTCTTCATTTTCCGAAGCACCTTCTTCAGGATCCCTATAGTAGACAGTACTTCTTATGTCGAGCCAAGAATCATTACTTCTTCATTTCCCTCCTCTTAGTCGAACAAACCCTTGTAAGGGTCCACATTGAACATTTCCTGCATATATTCATCAATAATCTCATCAATAGTGTCTAGAAAATATAAAGTATCATCGAAATCAAGAGAATGCCACAACAATGGGTTGAATCCGAGTACAAGGCAATTCTTGGATGCGGTAGTAGGAGGTAACTTAGGTAGCAAGACCCCCGGTGAGGCCAGTCAACTAATTGAAGAAATGGGGTTAAATAGCTACCAATGGAATGCTAGGGAAAAGAAAAAATTGGCCGGGCTGCATGAGATAGATGCAGTAACTTTATTGGCGGCTCAAGTGGAATCCTTGAGTAAAAAGTTAGATCTTCTAACTTCAAATAGAGTGGCGGCCGTAACTACTTGCACCGGGTGTAGTGGAGGACATGCTCCCTCTGATTGCCTGATCTCTATTGGTAATACATCTTCGGTTGAGAATGTCAATTTTGTGGGTAATGCAATGAGGAACCAAGGGAATCCATATAGTAACACCTACAATCCGGTTTGGAAGAATCATCATAATTTTTCATAGAGCAACCAAGGTCAACAAAAGGCCATGGGGCCACCGGGTTTCCAACAACAACAAGCCCTAAACATGGAAAACCGAGTTTCAGGTTGGAGACTCGAATAACCGATTTGGAGAAGGCCTTGACTTGGTTTGTGTAATCGTCAGATACAAGGTTTCAATCAGTCGAGGCTACACTTCGCAACCACACCGCCTCTTTGCACAATCTTGAAAATCAAGTGGGGCAGATTGCGAAGTCTCTATCAGAAAGGCTACAAGGAAGCTTGCCGAGTAATACCGAGACCACTCCTAGAGAGCATGTGAAGGCGATCACTTTGAGAAGTGGTCTTGAGGTTGAAGGTAGGCTTCCGAGTGAGAGGCCAAATGAACATACACCCGAGGTTATAGAGGTTGAGGAGGGAGCAAGCAAAGAGAAGGAGGTGGCACCCCACCTTTCAAGCTAAGAATCCCTTATCCCTCTAGATTGAAGAATGACCAAGGGGATAAACAGTACAAGAAGTTCATGAGTTTGTTCAAGCAACTCCACATCAATATTCTTTTTGTTGAGACATTGGCCCAAATGCCTAAGTATGCAAAATTCTTGAAGGACTTGTTGACTAATAAGAGGAAGTTGGAGGAGAGTGCTTCAGTGATCTTAGATTCGTCTTGCTTGGCGGTGTTGTAAAAGAACATGCAGAACAAGAAGATAGACCCAGAAAACTTCATCATTCCGTGTAATATTGGCAATTTGGGTGAAGAAAATGGCGGACCCAGGGGCCAGTATCAACGGCATGCCATACACCTTCTTTCAGAAGCTAGGCTTGGGCAAGCCTAGAGCCACTCGGATGACTTTACAATTGGCGGATCAAACGGTGAGACATCTGAGGGGTATCATTGAAGATGTGCTTGTCAAGGTGGACAAGTACATTTTTCCTTTAGATTTTTTGTGCTAGACGTCGATGAGGATGCGGATGCACCTTTGATACTTGGGAGACAGTTCTTGCGGACTTCCAAGGCATTGATTGACATGGACGGTGGGGAGCTAACATTGAGAGTTGGAGATAACAAGCTCACATACCACCTTATTGAAGCCATGCAGCATTATCTTTATTTCGATGATACTTTGTATTTTCTAGACACTAATGATGAAATTATTGATGAATACATGCAGGAAATGTTTAATCCGGACCCGTACGAGGGTTTGTTCGACCAAGAGATGGGAAATGAAAAAGTTATAATGCTTAGTTCGACTAAAGAAGTACTATCTACTCTGTGGATCCTAAAGAAGATGCTCCGGAAGATGAAGAGGGCGAGGAGACACCACCGGAAATGCTCCAAGGCTGTTGGAGACACGCGTAATCCAAACAAATTGGATGAACCTTTGCTAGGTGGTCCCAAGCCCAATTATTCATCCTCTACCTTCAAGAGACTTTGTTCATCAGGTTTTCAAGCTATGGGTAAGAGGGCAGCATTCATCTATGAACCCTCGTGAGGTAAGACAAGGTACGTCAAGCTTAGTGACGAAAAATAAGCGCTTCTTCGGAGGCAACCTAAGTGTTTATTGTTTTCTTAGTTACTAATTTAGTGTCTGCACCAATAAAGTGTTGAGTGTTAGTGTCTTGATTTTTAGATGGTTTTGCTGTGTTTTATTGTGGGTTTTTAATTTCATCATGTGTTTTCATGTGGATTTAGCGAAGTTTTGGTCACTTGAGCTAGTTTCTCATGTTTTTTACTGGTATAGTTTGCATAATAGGGCAGGCTCTGAGTGTGTAAACATGTTCAAAAATTTTCTACAGAGCCTGCAGAGTTTTTAAGGCATCCAGAGAAAAAGCACGGGCGTGTGGAATTTCTACACGCTTGTGGATTTGTACTGCGAGCTCATCCAGAGAAGACACAGGGGCGTGGACGTGCCACTGTGAGTGACCTCGTGACTTTCATATGCCCATTGATAATTTCCGCAAAGGCGTGCGTTTTCCAGTAGTGACTTGGCAACTTATCCAGAGAGCACACAGGGGCGTGGACTCGCCCCTGTGGGTGAACTTGTGAAAAACGCAAGGGCGTGGGTAATTTCCGCACGCCCGTGTGATACTCTGTAGATGAGCTCTCTCCATCCCGAGAAGGTACAGGGGCGTGCGCTTGCTCCTGTGAGTTGGGCCTGTGAATATCCACGCCCATGTGGAATTTCCGCACGGGCGTGCGGAACACTTAGAGATTTTTCTCGCTTGGACAGAGAAGGCACAGGGTCGTGCAGCTGCCAATGTAGGTCGGGCGCACGAGCGTGGGTATTTTCTGCACGCCCGTGTGGATACGTTCAGAGAATTTGAGTGTTTTCCCGAGAGCACAAAAGGGTGTGCGTCTGGCCCTGTGAAGCTCTCTTGTGAAGGCGCACGTGTGTGAGTAATTTCCGCACGCCCATGTCGATGCACAGAATTCCAACAGATGCGAGTTTTCCTTTAAAATCTTCTTGAATTCTGTTCTACTTCACTTCTAATCACTTGAAGATCGACTATTGATCAATCTCCAAGCCCACATATCGTTAATTTAGAGGGTTTTCCAGTCAATTTCCACGCCGAATTCGAAGTTTTCATACCTATTTCATGGGTAAACCTTTTTACCCTCTCTTCTTCGCCAATTCTTGTTTTGAATAGATCAAAAGTCTTGAGTTGCATGCAATTTCCACTTTATAATAGTTTATGCATGCTTAGAAAGAGTTTAACCATGGTTTTAAGTTGTAACCTTGGAGCATTGACGTGCAACCGTGCGGATTTCAAGCCCCGCAGATCCACATGGGCGTGGGTAATTTCCACAGGCCCGTGTGAAATTCTGCAGTATTGTTTCTAGCTCTTCGTTAATCATTTTCTCATCAATTCTTGCAGATATAGTACCTCGCTCGAAGAAGTATGAAGTTAAGCATCCAAGAGAGATCCTACCTGAGCCAGTACACATGGAGTTCTCGAATCCCGAGCATCAGGCTCAATTTGAGAGATTATCAGCACTTAGTTTTGGTTAGTCTTGCTTTGTGGATTTGAGTGTGCTGAGAGAGATTCGGCGGGGTGGCGAGCTAGCCGATGAGATTGATGAGATTCAAGCAGTGGGAAGCTGGAGAAGATTATTGACTATCCAAGAGCCAACTTTCCATGCGTTAACGCTAGAGATGTTGGCGTCTTTCGAGTTTGATCAGCCATATGGGAGATTTGACACCGTGAATGCTATACAGTTCCGTGTATTCAGACATTCATTTTGCATGAGTATCACTGAATTCTCTGTTCGTATGGGTTTGTATGATGAAACCTACACTAGTATAGAGGAGTATAGACGCTTGCCAACGGATTTCCCGAGCACAGTGACTCCGCAGCAAGTGTACCGAGTTTTGTGTGGACATGGGCAGTACGAACCAGGAGTGTCCAATGCTACCAGTCTATCCCGGCTGAGCTAGAGATACTTACACTCAGTCCTCAGCAGGTCTATGTCCAGTCGAGGTTACAACACAGCTGTTTTGAGCAGGCAGGACCTACTCTATTTATACTCCATGGTCTGCAATGTGCCGATTCACCTTGGGCACATAGTGGCGGACATTTTGAGGCACCAGGGCCAGTTTGCAAGAGTAGGAGTATTATTCATTGGTCCCTATGTCACTAGACTCATCTTGGGGATGGATTTTCTAGTCGCCATCCGCGGTGCTGAGAGGACTGTCGTGCCTTCTCCTCTTAGGATTGATACGATTAGGATGATGGGGTTATTGCGTAGATGTGGGCCTGGAACACACATTCTAGCTACGGCTGCTCTGGAGATCGCTGAGGGCAGAAGGGATGTAGTGGAGGGTTCAAGACAGGTTCCCCAGCCTCAGTTTGCACCGATAGGGACCGGAGCACCCCTTGCAGCGCAGGAGACACTCTGTCGTTCGGTACCTATTTTTCCTCCCTCTCAAGCTCATGATCATTTCGAGAGGCTCGAGAGTGCTGTGGGTGAGCTTCAATTTGAGCTCATAGAGGTCCAGACTTTACAGGTTACACAGTACGCGGGGATGATGGCGTGTCTTGACATCGTACTACAGCTATTAGGGTCCTCACAATTTATCAGGAGACTGAGGAACCCTCCGGCATCACCACCACTATTTCCACTGTCGCCATTTGATTAAGCACCCACAGCACCAGTAGAGCCGACAACGGAGGACACTGATACTTGAATTTGTTTTCATCGTTTTAATTACTTTTTGCATTTCATTTTGGACTTGTATACTCAAAATGGACTTCCCTTCTGAGTTTATTTTCATTTTGTTGCCTCGAGTTGTATTCATTGCTTTATCTTTTATATACTCGAGTTGTTGTTTTTGTTTTATTGAGCTTCACTGAAGCCCCTCGTGTATACGTGCAGATAGTCTTGTTAACATGGGAATTAAGAACTTGTCCTGGACACGTCCAAGGCGTTTTGGCACATGGCCTTGTGATCTTCACAACCCGTTCGAACATTACTCCCAAGGATTTAGCTCCATCAAATGCAACACTTGGAGTCAGGGGAGTAGTGTTTTGATTGCTTCTCCCACATTTGTTCTTGATTGATATACATTATGTGTGAGCTTGCATGTGTACATTGGGGACAATGTACATCTTAAGTGCGGGGGGAGTTTCATAGTGCACACATCTCTTTTATATTAATTTTGATTGATATACATGTTCACATAGCCAATGGCGGTTCACCTTAGTTGCAATGATTGTATTCTTGACTTTAGGAGAATTTTTAACATTGAATGTCTTCATAGTCTAGTTTTTGCTTGAATTTGTAGTAATTTTTACCCGATTGACACTTGTTGCGCTATTCACTCTTTAAACTCTTTTGGAAATTCATGTTCGATGTTAAAGGGACTAGGTATTGTTGTTTCTTTTGTTAAAAAAAATGGTGAAATGAAAAGAAAGAACAAAATAGTTTTATTGTTTATTTGTGCTTGTTAGGTGGAAAGAGCTACCACCTATGAAGTATGAAGCTACTATCATAAGTCGGATATTAGTTATGTCCTAATGAAAGACAGAGCTATCTCATAGGATGAGTAAAAGCTACCACTCCGGAAGAAAGTGCTACCAACTCGAAAGTGTGAAAGCCACCTTAGCGGCCGCTTTGGAAAGGGCTACCTTAGAGGATGTGTGAAGCTACTACCATCTTTGAAATTTTGTTACGTTTTGTAGATAAATAAGTCCCTTGTACTTAGAACTTTGAGGAGTATACTTTGGGTTATTTTGAATGAGTTCACACACTTGCGATTTCGGGTTTGTTCTCCTTTTTGATTCAAGTTTTTAGCTAGAGCATTGATTTTTCGTATTTAGTGTTGAAATTTCCCTTACTTGTAGAATGCTCTCTTTGTATGCTTTGGTGAACCTAAGGCCAAGCACTTCTAATATGTCTGTCATCTATGCACATAATGTTTTAATTTTTTCTTGAGGACAAACAAAAGCTTAAGTGTGGGGGAAATTTGATAAGTGCTTGTCCAATAAGAATGCGAAGTGTTCTTTCCTTATGATGAGCATTACTTTTATCGGGTTTTAACGCTAATATGTGTGTATTTATGTTACTTTTATGCAGATAGGGTTGTGAGGCCTAATATTAGAGAAAGAAGCCAATGTGGATCGTAAATGCACCAATTGAAGGAAATCTTAAGAAGGTTCAAATGAGAAGACATAAGTCGGGTTCGAAATGCTGGAATGAGTGCCAACCTCCTCGTATTCAAGTTAACACAACGATTTGGAGGGGCACAAGGACAGTCACATTCAAGTATTTCGGCTTGTGCATGTATAGCAAGATCTCCACCAACATGTCTATTATTGAAGAATCATAGTGATCTACGATATAATCGTGTGCCCGTTTATGTTACCTCGATGAAAGCATGGATCCGGGAGTGTTTCAGGCCAGTAATGTAGTAGGACACTGTAGCAAACACTATAGCAAAATACTGTAGTAGGTGCTGTTCGCAGGCGGCGAAAAAGGATGAAAATAGAGAATCCACATGGGCGTGTGTTAATTCCACACGCCCATGTGACAAATCCACACGGGCACCCACAGGGGCATGTGGATTCCCGATTCTAGCCCTTTAAAAGCCGATTTTAGTCCCGATTTCAGCATTCCTTTCTCCATCTTTTCCCTAACTTGAGAGAGGGCTTCGGTTAGGGTTTTGAGAGATATTGGCTAGGGATTTAGAGAGTTTCTACGGCTCTGACATCGTGCTCTATTTAGAAGAAGGTTAGTGGGAGGCTTTCGCCGGCACCGATCCGGCGAGGTGTATCCTAGGCTAGATAAAGGAACCCTTGGACGAGTAGAGGACTCTCCACAAGACCATCGCCACGACTATTGAGAGGGTTTTCTATGGATTCTTTGCTTTTACATTTGATTTCATTAATTGTAATTAACTCCATTGAGAGCTAAACACCCTAGTGGGTACTTGGGTATTTGTGAACTCTAGGATGTATTCGTTTTATTGAACCTTTTTATTATGCTTTCAATTAATTAATGTTCTATTTGAGTTCCAATCTTGAATACTTGATTGTATGAATACTCCCTTAGAGTGACACTAGGGTTGAGAATTCTTGTTAGTAACCCTTGTGAGTGAGTGACACACCACGAGAGTTAGACATAGCTAGATTGGAGAGGGTTAAGAGGGTGAGTCGAGAGGTAGCGAAGCGTCCCCTTTCCCCTCTAGTATAATTTATTCTACCTCCATTTTCTCAAGTTCTTTGCGGATATAGTAGAGTGAATGGGCTAAAGGATGCCCTTCCGCTATGGCTTAGTTGCGGGTGCAACGGAGTGAAGCGTTGAAGTGATTTTTTTCTTACAATGAGCATTACTTTTATCAGATTTTAGCCCTAATAAATGTGTACTTGTGAACTTCCGTGCATGAAGGGTTGTGCAGCCAAATAATGAAAGAAAGAATCCAAAATAGATTGCGATTGTACTTTGTTGATGAAGTCTTGGAGTGAACAAATGTGAAGACACAAGTTGTGATCGAAGATATGTGAATGTATGCCAACCTCCATGCACTCAAGCAATTACATGGTTTGGAGGGACACAAAGGCAGTCACATTTACATATTCTGACTTGTGCAATCTTAGCAAGATCTTCACCAATATAGCATTTTATTGAAGAAGCAATGTGATCTACGGCATAGACGTGTGCCCGTTTATGTTGCCTCGATCAAAAGTGTGGATTCAGGAGTATTTTGGTAGAGTACGGTAGTAGGTAATATAGTAAATCACTGTAGTAATTTACTGTAACAGTTATTGTTCACATCCTGCAGAAAATCATATTTCCAAAAATCCACACTGGCGTGTGGAAATTACACACACCCGTGTGGATGCCCGATTTCAGCCCTTTATAAAACCGTGACTTGTACTGATTTGGGGATCCATCTTTCATCTTTCTCTCCATCTTTTCTCCATCTTTTGAGAGGCTTGCGGCTAAGGTTTAGAGAAGCTTTGGCAAGACTTTTGGAGTGGTTCTACAGCTTTGACACCGCATTTCTCTTGGAAGATATTTATTGAGGGAGCTTTTGTCGGCACCGATCCGGCGAGGTGTGCCCTAAGCTTGACAAGGGGACCTTTGAAGAGGACGACGCTACTCCACAAGACCATCGACATGAATACCGAGGGGGTTTTCCTTATGGATTACATGTTTTTACTTTCAATTTCATTATTGATTGTATCTTGCTCCATGGAGAGCTAAACCCCCTAGTGGGTGCTTGGACTTGTAAACCCTAGGATGCTATTGTTTCATTGACCTTTTATTATCATTTCCTTAATTGATGTCTTTAATTAAGTTCCAATCTTGAATGCTTATTTAATTATTTCTCCCTTAGAGTGACACTATGGTTGAGAGTCTACATTGGTAATCTTTGTGAGTGAGTGACACACCATGAGGGTTAGAGAAAGCAAGATTGGTGAGGCTCGAGAGGGTGAGTCGAGAGGTAGTGGAGCATCCCTTTTCCCCTCCAATGTGATCTATCGTATCTCCATGTTTCTAGAGTTCTTTGTGGTCACAATAGAGTGAAGTGCTAAGAGAGAAACTCCGCTGGGGCTTAGTTGCACGAGTAACAGAGTGAAGTGCTGAAATAATCCTTAGTATCTGCAGTTTAATTGTGACTATGGATTTTTCGAATGGACCAAAGTGTTAGGTCTATATATAGGAATAGGGTTTATCACTTGGAAACCCTAGAGCTTCTTGGAACTATGCATATTGTGAGGTGTTGAGACTGAGCGATTTCTCCACCGGGGCATAATATAGAGTTAGTCACGGTTGACCTTAGGTTTTGGACCGTGTATTTTAGGATTTCCACGACTCATTAAGCATCAGTTAGGGACATAATAGTTGGTATTGCACTTGAATCAATAATTCTAGGGGAGCAATGTCCAAGTGCCCCACTTTCTATCGATTGCCTTTCTTCTCATTTTATCATACCTCTCTTTCTTATTTTCTTTAGTCTTGTTCACATTGATTTTCTCCACACTATTATTGTTTCATCTTCACTTAGTTAAGTAGCAATCATTGTGTTTCTATTCACTATTCCCTATGGATATGATAACCCACTCACCTGGGATTTATTACTTCGACAAACCCGTGCACTTGCGGGCCACACGCAAGGGGTGTGTCAGTGGCTTTCACAGTTTTGAGGTGGTAGCTTTTTCTACTGAGGTAGTAGCTTTCACTCATCCCATGAGATAGCTCTTTCTCTTACTAGGGCATAACTAGTATCCTACTTCTGAGAGTAGGTCCATACTTCATAGGTGGTAGCTCTTTCCACCCCTCCAATGCACAAACAAAACAAAACTTTTTTTTTCGAAGAAACTAAGAACAAAGAAAAACTTAACTAGTCCCTTAAACATCGAACTTGAGTTTCTACAAGGTTTAATGAGTAAGTAGTGCAACAAGTGTCAATCGGGCAAAAATTCCAAAAAATTCAAGTGGAAACTAGAGCATGAGAACATTCAATGTTAAAAAATCTCCTAAACTTAAGAATACAGCCATTGCAACTAAGGTGAACCGCCATTGGCTACATGAGCATATACAATAAAAGCATATGTATAAAACATGTGTAAAGTGAACTTCCCCCCACACTTAAGATGTATATTGCCCTCAATGTACGCATGCAAGCACAATAATATGTAACAATGAAAAATATATGTGGAAGTGGGCAATTGAAACAATACTCCCCTGAACACCTAGTGGTACATTTGATGGAGCTACATTCATTTAGAGTTGAGTTTCAATGTGTTGTGGAGCACACACGGCAATGTGAAAATCACATTAACCGTGTCCATGACTATTCCTCAATTTCCATACTCACAAGACCATCTGCACGTGTACACAAGGGGGTTCAGTGAAGCTCAACAAAAACAAAAACAAAAACAACTCGAGTTTATAAAAATAAAGTAATGAAATACGACTCGAGACAACGAAAATAAAAGATAAACTCAGAAGAAAAATCCTTTCTGAGTGATACAAGTCCAAAATAAAATAAGAAAATGAAATACGAAAAATAAGAATAAGGAAAAATATAGACGCCTCAAGCGTTGGTGTCTGGCTCTGTCGTCATTGCTATTGTTGGTGATGAAGATGATGCTGGTAGATCTGTCGGTGCTGCTGGAACTGGTGATGATGGCGGTCGTGATGCTAGAGGGGCCAGTGGAGCTCTTGGCTTCATAATGAATGGTAAAGTCACATCTCGCTCTAATATTGTTGTAAAATGTCGAGACGGAATATCACCTCAGTATGGTCCGTGGCCTATATCGTACGAACCTCAGCCAAGTCTGTCTGTAATACTCCCACAGCACTCTCGACCCTCTCAAGTCGATCATGGGCTCGAGTGGGAGAGAATATACACACGGACGATGGCTCCTATGTTGTGGGAGGTGCCTCTATCTCCATCTGCTCAGGCTGGGGCCCTAGAACTGGCTGAGACCCCTCGGCTGCATTTGTCTTGGCCTCAGCTGTCTCAGATGAGGGCATGATCACATAAACCACTGGTCTGTACCTCCAAACCGTCCCCATCAATCTCATAGTCTCTATACCAAGAGAAGATTGTATAATAACCTTCTTAGCCCCCCCTAATAGCGTCTAATAAGCCCATCCCATGATGAGTCTGGTGATGTAGGGACCTGAGAACAGAATGCCGACTATGGTATACTGGCCCTGGTAATGCAGGTACCCGGCCATGATATGCCCTAAATGAATCGCTTGCCGCTGCATAATTGAATACAGATACAATAGCTCCTGCCGGCTCAGGACTCCAGTACTGTCACCACGGCCATTCATTGACCTGCTCAAAATGGCGTGAAGGTAGTGATATGCAGGTCGGGAAAGACATGTGGCCTTGGACACGCCCGGCTTATACTGCCCCTATCTGCATAAGGCTCTGTGCACTCTCTGCAGGGTCAAAATGTCAGGATAGTCCGTCGGTAACTGAGCGTACACCTCTGTGTTCATGAATGCCTCATCATACAGTCAAAGTTAGATCGAAAACTGGGAGACGCTCACACTGAAGTGTCATTCAAATGCTCTAAACTGGATAGCATCGATGCTCACGCAGCAGCTGTAAGAGTGATTGAACTCAAATGATGCGAGGACCTCTAATGTGAGCATACGAATCGCCGGCTCACGAATAGATAGCAACAGATGCCAAAAGCCTACGGCTAACAACTCCTCAATCTCATCAGCGATCTCGTCCCCTCGTTGAACCTCTCTCACTGCACTCAAGTCTACGAATATCGATTGCCCAAACTTGAGTTTTGCTAATCGCTGGAAATGAGCCTGATGCTAGGGAATCGTGAACTCTAAGAGCTCAGGCCCGAGGGAATCCTCCCTGGGATACTTCCTGGCTTGCTTCTTTAATCTGGGTGCTATATCTACAAGAATTGATAAACAAATCAATTAAACTCACTTAAAGCAACAATACTGCAGAAATCCACAAGGTCGTGTGGAAATCCACACGCCCGTGGATCCACAGGGTGAGAAAGCCGCACGAACATTATGCAAAAAACCATGAAAAACACAATAAATTCATTTCTAAAATTAGTCTAAGCATTCACCAACCATTTAAACATATAAACAAAGCAACATTCACCAGTATAATTGAAATAAATCAAGATTAGAGAAGAAAAGAGGGAAATGAGGGTTTACCGACAAGATGAAGATGAAAAACTTAGAAATGGCAGGAAAACTCGAGTGAAATTCCTATAAAATGACGATGAGAGGTGATAAACGCCTAAATGTACGTATTTTATACGTATTGATCTTGTATTTTTTGTGTATATCTTGATGAATTGATGCCCGTTTGAGTATAAATTTGTTCTTTTGGTGTTGCAGATCATAAATGTGCCGAATGTAGCTCAAAAATGCAAATTGGATGAATTCGACACCGAAAACGGCATTTTTGGGGTCCCAACACTGTAGCGTACTGTAGCTGCTCACTATTCATGCTGCGGGCATTTGGCTGTGAGCTTCACGGGCTCCATGCGCCCGCATGGGTGCCCATGAGGTTTGCTGGAATTTCACAACACTCGGTACTGTAGCACAAATACTGTAGTAAAAACACTGTAGCTAAGTGCTGTAGCACCGGCATATTTTCTGGGCATTTGGCTGTGAGCTTCACGGGCTCCATGCGCCCGCATGGATGCCCGCATGGACTGACGGGATATAAATAAAACCGATTTTTCTAGGGCAAAAGGGGAGGTTTTTGGAGAGCTTTTGGTGTGCAGTTTTCTCTTGGGCCTCTTAGGCCGCCGCACCACTCTTCCCGCCGGCGATCTACTACGCAAGACATCACCAAGAGGGAGGCAAGCTTTGAAGGAGAAGATTGAAGATCCTAGGCATCCAAGGCATCATTTGAGGGGAGATCTCTTCAAATCTTCATGATCTTCACCATCTAAGGGGATCTAAAGTTAGAGGGAGTAGTTCTTACTTCTTTTCTTCTTAATTTGTTCCTTGGATTTGTATGAGTGGTCCTCTTTCATGAGGCACTAACTTATTTGTGATTTGGATATGATGAACTCTAGGGTTGATTGTTTGTAATTTGGATGATCATCTTTATTGATGTATTGTTGGATGTTGTATTTCTTTTATGGAATCTTGTAGTTTGTGGTTCAAGTCTTGTGTACTTTGATGTGTTGATTTGCATGAGAACTCTGTATTTCAACTTCTAGGTTGTACTTGGTTGCGTGACCATCGCCCTTGTACTAGACACACTTGGCTTGGAAGGGATCCATGTACAAATACACCGTGACCATCGGGTATTTTGTACCCCTCCAGCAATTAGGGTTGGACCTAGTTTGAGTATCGACCACGATTAGAGATTTCCACGAGTGTAATGCAATCATACGAGGATTTGGGCGGAGCGATTCGACCCAATACTTGTATGGGATTAGGGTTCAATTGCCGTGACCATCGGGTTGAGCTAATTTAGGATTCTCTTGGCCCAACTACCATCTCGCATTTCATCCTAAATTCAGGACCTAATGACAACCCTAGGGGGATTCGTTGTCCAAATCACTCCCTTCACTGTTCGATTCTCCCTTGAGTTCGTAATGTGTGTAATAGTACCCCGGATTTCATTGTAGTTAATTCTTTCTCTTTTTATAATTACTATTCATCTTTCAGAGTGTTAGGTTAGGAAATAGACGAAAGGGAAGTAATAGTAGCTCCTTGGGCCCAGGGAATACGACCCTCTCGTGCTCGCACGAGAGGTATTACTTGACGACTCCGTGCACTTGCAGATCGCTCATCAAGAGGTCAGGAGAGTGCAATGGTGTGTTCTTAGAGTGTTTAGGAGTGAAAATATGAAGAAACGCAAATAGATTTTAAAGAAACGTCGCGTCTCTTGGCGTTCTATACATCCACACGGGCATGTGGAAATTACCCATGCTTATATGACTCCATAGGGGAGCTTCACAGGGGCACTCACACGCCCCTGTGTGCTCTAAGGATGACACATTTTACCTCTGAACGCATCCACACAGACATGTGGGAATTCTCCATGCCCGTGTGCCCGACCCACAGGGGCACTGATAAGTGCTTCTGTACTAAGAATACGAAGTATCCTTTTCTTACGATGAGTATTACTTTTATCAAGGTCTACCACTAATACTTGTGTTTTTGTGTTCTTTTGTGCGTATAGGGTTGTGAAGCTAAATAGAGAAGAAAGGAGCCAAAGTAGATCGTGAATGCATTATGTTGATGGAATCTTGAAGTGGACACATGAGAAGATGTAAATTGTGCTCGAGGATATATGAGCGTGTGCCAACCTCCATTATGATTGGTGGAATATGTAAATTGAAAGGGCACAAAAGCAGTCACACTCATGTGTTCCGATTTGTGCAAGATTTTTTTCAAATGTGCTTTTACTTGAAGATATAATGCGATCTACAGCATAGACATGTACCCATTTTTGTTGCCTCGATGAAAAGTATGGATTCGGGAGTATTTTAGAGGAGTATTGTAGCAGGGACTATAGCAAATCACTGTAGCAGTTAGTGTTCACATACCGCTGAAAACAGATTTTCTGCAGATTCACACAGGCGTGTGGAAATTCCACATGCCTATGTGGATTCCCGATTCAAGCCCTTTATAAAGACGTAACTTATCCCGATTTTAGCATCCTTCTTTTCATCTTTGGAGAGGCTTACGGCTAGGGTTTAGAGGGGCTTTTCAACACTTTTGGAGTGGTTCAATAGCTTCGACACCGCATTTCTCTTGGAAGATTGACAAGGTCCCCTTGCGTATATCCCGCAAGTGCACGGGTTTGTCGAAGTAATATTCCCGGGTGAGCGGGGTCGAATCCACAGGGAGTAGGGAGTAAAGACACTTAATTCGATTCTTAGCTATGTGGAGTATCAACAATGATAGGTGTGATAATGATTCAATTCTCAACAATTAAAAGCAACAAGTAAGAGAGCAAAAGTAAGGGGGAGGTATGGCAATCGATAAAGATGGGGTACTCGGATGATGCTTCACCTAGGATAATCACTTCAAGTGCAAAAACTCTCTATTATGCTTCCTAATCAATGCAATGGTGAGTCGTGGAAATCCTTACATACATAGTCCCAAATCTAAGGTCAACTATGCCTAACTCTATTCATGTCCCGGAGGAGAGATTAAATAACCTCTCAACCTCGCACTCGAATAATGTTGCAATGAGCTCTAGGGATTCCAAGTGATAAATCGCTTCCTAATTATAGACCTAACCCTTTGGTCCAGGTGGAAGGTCCCTAGCCATAATTAAGCCCTAGATACTAAGATCCCCTCAACGCTTCACTCCATTGCACCCGCAACTAGGCCCCAACGGAGGTTCATCCCTTAGACTATTCACTCTATTATAGCCGCAAAGAACTCAAGGAACGGAGGTAGAATCTATCACGTCGGAGGGGAAAGGGGACGCTCCTGTACCTCTCGACTCACCCTCTCAACCCTCTCCATCCTAGCTTTGTCTAACGCTCGTGGTGTGTCACTCACTCACAAGGTTACCAACAAGAACTCTCAACCCTAGTATCACGCTAGGGGAAATGTTCATACAATCAAGCATTCAAGGTTGGAACTCACAATAAACATCAATTTATTGAAAGCATAATAAAGAAGTTCAATGAAACGAATACATCCTAGGGTTCACAATCACCCAAGTACGCACTAGGGGTTTAGCTCTCCATGGAGCTAAGTACAATCAAAGAAATCGAATGTAAAAGCAATAAATCCATAAAGAAACCCCCTCGATGGACGTGTTGATGGTCTTGCGGAGAGTCCTCTACTCGTCGTGCAAGGATTCCCTCGTCCGGTATAGGATACGCCTCGACGGAAGCTCCCCTACCAACCTTCTTCCTCAGGAATGACGATGTCAGAGCCGTAGAACCTTTCCAAAACCTTGGCCAATGCCCCTCAAAACCCTAGCCGAAGCCCTTTCTCAAGTTGGGGAAAAGATGGAGAAAAGAATACCAAAATCGGGGTTGAATCGGCTTTAAATAGGGCTGGAATCGGGCAACTCCACGGGTGTGGACGCTACACGCGCCCGTGCGGAATTTTCACACGGGCGTGGATAATTTCCACATGCCCTTGTGGATTCTCTGTTTCTCTGATTTCTCGGGCGGCTTTGAACAGTGCTACTGCAATGTTGCTACAGTGCTCTACTACAGTCTTTGGCCTGAATAACATCCCAATTCCATATTTTCATCGGGGTAACGCAAACGGGCACACGTTTACGTCGTGAATCACTTGCTTCTTCAATGATATATATGTTAGTGGAGCTCTTGTTGTTATATGCATAAGACGGAATGCTCGAGTGTGACTGCCTTTGTGCCCCTCCAAATGGATGTGCTCACTCGAATGCAAGGAGGTTGGCACACACTCTAGCATCTCGCACCTGTCCTATGTTTTCGCGTTTGAACCTTAGCAAGATCTCCTCCAAAATAGGTGCATTATGATCGACATTGGCCTATTTCCTTCATACTCAGCCTCACAACCATACCTGCATAAAAGTGACATAAAAACACACATATTAATGTAAAAACCAGAGAAAAGTAATGCTCAACATAAGGAATGCTCAACAGTCTTGGAGCGTTTTCGCTGGCGTCTTCGAGCCCTCTTCATTTTCCGGAGCACCTTCTTCAAGATCCCCGGGGTAAATATTACTTCTTCAGTCGAACCAAGCATTATTACTTCTTCATTGCTCTCCTCTTGGTCGAACAATCCTTCGTATGGATCCGGGTTGAACATTTCCTGCATATATTCATCAACAATTTCATCAATAGTATCTAGAAAGTATAGAGTATCATCAAAATCGAGAGAATGCCGCATGGCTTCAGCAAGGCGGTATGTGAGCTTGTCATCTCCAACTCTCAATGTGAGCTCCCCGCCGTCCATGTCAATCAATGCTTTCGAAGTCCACAAGAACGGTCTTCCAAGTATCAAGGGTACATCCGCATCCTCATCGACATCTAGCACTACAAAGTCAACCGGAAAAATGTACTTGTCCACCTTGACAAGCACGTCTTCAATGATGCCTCTCGGATGTCGCACCGTTCGGTCCACCAATTGTAAAGTCATCCGAGTAGGGCTAGGCTCACCCAAGCCTAACTTTTGGAAGAAAGTATATGGCATGACGTTGATACTCGCCCCTGAATCCGCCAATGCCATTTCCTCACCTAAGTTGTCGATGTTACACGAAATGATGAAGCTTCCCGGGTCTTTCTTCTTGTTTGGCATGTTCTTTTGCAACACCGCCGAGCATGAAGCATCAAGCACCACTGAAGCACTCTCCTTCAATTTCCTCTTGTTGGTCAATAGGTCTTTCAGGAACTTTGCATACTTAGGCATTTGAGTCAATGCCTCAACAAAAGGAATGTTGATGTGGAGTTGCTTGAATAAACTCAGGAACTTCGTATACTGTTCATCGCCTTGGTCATTCTTCAATCTAGAGGGATAAGGGATTCTTGGCTTGAAAGATGGGGTTGCCACCTCTTTATCTTTGTTTGCTCCCTCCTCAACCTCTACAACCTCGGGTGCGTGTTCTTTTTGCTTCTCACTCGGAAGCCTCCCTTCAACCTCACGACCACTTCTCAAAGTGATCGCCTTCACATGTTCTCTAGGGTTGGTTTCCGTGTTGCTTGGTAAACTTCCATGTGGCCTTTCGGAGAGAGACTTCGCAATTTGCCCCATTTGATTTTCAAGATTGTGCAAGGAGGCGGTGTGATTGTGAAGTGTAGCCTCGACTGATTCAAACCTTGTATTTGCCGATTGAACAAATCTAGCCAAGTGCTTTTCCAAATCTGTCATTCGGGTTTCCAAGCCTGAAATTCTGTTTCCCACTTGAGGGGCTTGTTGTTGTTGTTGGAAATCCGATGGCCCCATGGTCTTCTGTAGTCCTTGATTACTCCATGAAAAGTTGGGATGATTCTTCCAACCTGAATTATAGGTGTTGCTGTATGGATTCCCTTGAGGTCTCATTCCATTACCTATAAAGTCAACGTTCTCAATTGAAGAAACATCACCAATGACGATTGGGCAATCGGAGGGAGCATGTCCTCCACCACAACCGGTGCAATTGGTCACGACCACAACTCTATTCGAAGCTATAATATCTAGCTTCTTACTCAAACTCTCTACTTGGGCCGCCAATGAAGTTACCGCATCAATTTCATGGAGACTGGCCACCTTTTTCTTCTCCCTAGCGTTCCACTGGTAGCTATTTAACCCCATTTCCTCAATCAATTGACGAGCCTCATCGGGGGTCTTGCTACCTAAGGTACCTCCTGCCGCCGCATCCAAGAGTTGCCTTGTACTCGGGTTTAAACCATTGTAGAAGGTTTGAATAATCATCCACTCCGGGAATCCGTGTTGCGGACACTTTCGCAGGAGTTCCTTGAACCTTTCCATATCTCAAATAGAGACTCCAATTCCAACTGCACAAAGGATGAGATCTCATTCCTAAGCTTTGCTGATTTTTCGGGAGGAAAATAACGGGCTAGAAAAGCTTCTACCATCTCCTCCCATGTAGTGATTGATGCTCTAGGTAATGAGTGTAGCCACTGCTTTGCTTTCCCCTTTAAGGAAAATGGGAAGGCTCTCAATTTGATGGCATCATCCGTCACACCATTTATCTTCAGCATGTCGCACACCTCGAGGAAGCTCTCTATGTGACTGTTTGGATCCTCACCGGCTAAACCGTTGAATTGTGTGGACTGCTGTAGCATATGGATGTATGCCGGCTTTAGCTCGAAGTTTTGAGCTGTAATTGGGGGACGCACAATACTCGATTGTGTCCCCAACCTTTGAAGATCGGCATAATCGGATAGTGTTCGTTGTTGCTCATTTTTTTTACGCCATATTTTTCAAATCCTTCTACTTCCAAATCAATTTGGATTATCTTTGTTCTTGCACGAGTTCTTTCCCTTTTTCTTCTAAGTGTAAGTTTAAGCTCGGGGTCTCCTTCAATCAATATTGATGGATTCCCTCGGGTCATAACACGGAGCTGCACCAAAAAAATAAAGAAAAAAGAAAAATCGAGCGATGATAGAATAAGAAGATATGAATTAGAATGTGTGGTGAAATAGCTAAGAAAACAAAGTGCAAAGTATCTCTAAACGCCTAGCTCCCCGGCAACGGCACCAAAACCTTGACAAGGTCCCCTTGCGTATATCCCACAAGTGCACGGGTTTGTCGAAGTAATAATCCTGGGTGAGCAGGGTCGAATCCACAGGGAGTAGGGAATAAAGACACTTAATTCGATTCTTAGCTATGTGGAGTATCAACAATGATAGGTGTGATAATGATTCAATTCTCAACAATTAAAAGCAACAAGTAAGAGAGCAAAAGTAAGGGGGAGGTATGGCAATCGATAAAGATGGGGTACTCGGATGATGCTTCACCTGGATAATCGCTTCAAGTGCAAGAACTCTCTATTATGCTTCCTAATCAATGCAATGGTGAGTCGTGGAAATCCTTACATACATAGTTCCAAATCTAAGGTCAACTATGCCTAACTCTATTCATGTCCCGGAGGAGAGATTAAATAACCTCTCAACCTCGCACTCGAATAAAGTTGCAATGAGCTCTAGGGATTCCAAGTGATAAATCGCTTCCTAATTATAGACCTAACCCTTTGGTCCAAGCGGAAGGTCCATAGCCACAATTAAGCCCTAGATACTAAGATCCCCTCAGCGCTTCACTCCATTGCACGCGCAACTAGGCCCCAGCGGAGGTTCATCCCTTAGACCATTCACTCTATTATAGCCGCAAAGAACTCAAGGAACGGAGGTAGAATCAATCACGTCGGAGGGGAAAGGGGACGCTCCTGTACCTCTCGACTCACCCTCTCAACCCTCTCCATCCTAACGCTCGTGGTGTGTCACTCACTCACAAGGTTACCAACAAGAACTCTCAACCCTAGTGTCACGCTAGGGGAAATGTTCATACAATCAAGCATTCAAGGTTGGAACTCACAATAAACATCAATTTATTGGAAGCATAATAAAGAAGTTCAATGAAACGAATACATCCTAGGGTTCACAATCACCCAAGTACCCACTACGGGTTTAGCTCTCCATGGAGCTAAGTAAAATAAAAGAAATCGAATGTAAAAGCAATAAATCTATAAAGAAACCCCCTCGATGGACGTGTCGATGGTCTTGCGGAGAGTCCTCTACTCGTCGTCCAAGGATTCCCTCGTCCGGTATAGGATACGCCTCGACGAAAGCTCCCCTACCAACCTTCTTCCTCAGGAATGACGATGTCGGAGCCGTAGAACCTCTCCAAAACCTTGGCCAATGCCCCTCAAAATCCTAGCCGAAGCCCTCTCTCAAGTTGGGGAAAAGATGGAGAAAAGAATAAAAAAATCGGGGCTGAATCGGCTTTAAATAGGGCTGGAATCGGGCAACTCCACGGGCGTGGACGCTACACACGCCCGTGCGGAATTTCCACACGGGCGTGGATAATTTCCACACGCCCTTGTGGATTATCTGTTTCTCTGATTTCCACATGAAAACACACATATTAATGTAAAAACCTGAGAAAAGTAATGTTAAACATAAGGAATGAACACTTCGCATTTATATCGCACAAGCACTTATCAAAGATAGTTATTGGGGTAGCTTTTGTCAACACCGATCCGATGATGTGTGCCCTAGGCTTGACAAGGGGACCTTTGGAGAGGATGAGGCTACTCCACAAGACCATCAACATGAATACCGAGGGTTTTCTTATAGATTACATGTTTTTACTTTCGATTTCATTATTGAATGTATCCTGCTCCATGGAGAACTAAACCCCCTAGTGGGTACTTGGACTTGTAAACCCTAGGATGTTATTGTTTCATTGACCTTTTATTGTGATATCCTTAATTGATATCTTTAATTGAGTTCAAATCTTGAATGCTTGTTGAATAATTTCTCCCTTAGAGTGACACTAGGGTTGAGAGTCCATCATGGTAGCCTTTATGGATGAGTGACACACCATGAGGGTTAGACAATGCTAGATTGGAGGGGGTTGAGAGGATGAGTCGAGAGGTCGCGGAGCGTCCCCTTTCCTCTCTAGTGTGATTTATCCTACCTCCATGTTCCTTGAGTTTTTTGAGGTCACAATAGAATGAAGCGTTGAAGTAATCCTTAGTATCTGAGACTTAATTGTGACTAGGGGTTTTTCGCCTGGACCAAATGGTTAGATCTATATATAGGAATAGGGTCTATCACATGAAATCCCTAGAGCTTCTTGCAACTATACACAGTGTGAGGTGTTGAGACTGAGCGATTTCTCCGCCGTGGCATAGTATAGAGTTAGTCATGGTTGAGGTTTGGGACAGTGTACTTTAGGATCTCCATGACTCATTAAGCATCAGTTAGGAAATATAATAGTTGGTCTTGCACTTGAAGCAATACTCCTAGGAGAGGAATGTCCGAGTACCCCACTTTCTATCGATTGTCTTTCCTCTCATTTTATCGTGCCTCTCCTTTCCACATCAATTTTATTCACACTATCCTTGATTCATCTTCCTCATAGTTAAATAGCAATCTTGGTGTTTCTGATCACTATTTCATGTGGATATGATACCCCACTCACCTGGGAATTTATTACTTCGACAAACTCGTGCACTTGCGGGTCACACGCAAGGGCGTTGTCAGGCACCCACACACCCTTGTGGCCTCTCGGTCCACCGGAGAAATTTGGCTAAGTGTTCCACACGTCCCTGTGGAAATTCCACACGGCCGTGTGGGTACTCACAGGGGTACCCACAGGGGCATTCACATACCCCTGTGTCTTCTTAGAATAGCAGAGAACTCTCTGCAGAGATTCACACGGGCGTGTGCAAATTACCCACGCCCGTGTGTAGTTCACAGGGTCTTCTATAGGGACAGACACACGCCCCTGTGTGCTCTCGGGTTAGCTCTCTGAACTACGCAGAGAAACACACACCCGTGTGGAAATTACGCACGGACGTGTGACCGTCACAAGGTCATTCACAGTGGCAGACACACGCCCCTACGTCCTCTCGGGATGAGCTCTGAATGGAAACACACGGCCGTGTGGAAATTCCCCACGGGTGTGTGTCTTCTCTAGATGACTTAGAAAAAATTACAGACTCTGCAAAAAAATTCTGCACATTTATATATACTCAGAGCCTGCATACATTATGAACAACTGACCGAAGAATTATACAAAACATGCTCAAACGACCAAGAAACTTCGCCAATAACAATTAAGTAAACGAAAACACCAATGATCCACGAGAAAATCAAGACTAAAGTATGTGAAAGATTAAGACACCAACGCTCAAGCTCTTATTGATGCAAGCACTAAAATAAACCTTAGAAAACAGTAGCACTTGGTTTGCCTCCCAAGAAGCGCTTGTTTAACGTCAATAAGCTTTACGTACCTGACCTTACCTTACAGGGGCTCATAGATGAAGGCTTCCCACTTACCCATAACCTGAAAGCATAATGAGCATAATATTTTCAAGGTAGAGGGGGAGTTGTCGAGCATGTAACCACATGAGGGTACGTCACCCTTACTCCATTCTTGCACATCCCCATTAGCCTTGGGGTGTTTCTTGTGACATCTCCGTGCTCGCTTCATCTTCGGGATCATCTTCTTCATGATCCCTGGGGTAGGTTGCACCTTGTCCTCTAGACCAAGCATAAAAACTTCTTCATTCTCCACCTCTTGGTTTAGTAACCCCTCGTACGGGTCCGGACACGTCATTTCCTGCACATATTCATCTATTAGTTCATTGGTAGTGTCAAGAAAGTAAATAGTATCATCAAAGTCTAGAGAATGTCTCATGGCTTTGGCGAGGTGATATGTAAGCTTGTCATCCCCAACTCGTAAAGTCAATTCCCCACCGTCCATGTCTATAAGAGCCTTGGAAGTGCTCAAGAACGGCCTCCCATGTATCAATAGGACATCAACATCCTCCTCAACATCCAACACTACAAAGTCCACAGGAAATATATACTTATCAACCTTCACAAGTACGTCTTCGATGATGTCCCTCGGATCTCTCACCATTCGGTCCGCCAATTGAAGTGTTATCCCAGTAAGCCTAAGCTCTCCTAGGCCTAGCTTTTGAAAGAATGTGTAAGACATGACGTTGTTGCTAGCCCCTTAATCCGCCAATGCCTTTTCTTCACCCAAATTACCAATGTTGCATAGAATGATGAAGCTTCCGGGATCTTTCATCTTGTTCGGCATATTCTTTTGCAACACCGCCAAACATGAAGCATCTAAGATCACATATGCACTCTCCTCCAATTTCCTCTTGTTGGTTAAGAAGTCCTTGAGAAACTTTGCATAATGAGGCATTTGAGACAACACCTCCACAAATGGGATATTAATATGCAACTGCTTGAATAGACCTAGGAACTTCTTATATTGTTTATCATTTTGGTCGTTCTTCAATCTTGAAAGATAAGGGATTCTTGGCTTGTAGGGTGGGGGTGCCACCTCCTTCCCTTTGTTGGATCTCTCCTCAACCTCCATAACCTCGGATGCTTCAACATTTCTCTTCTCACTCAGGAGTCTGCCCTCAACTTTATGACCACTTCTCAAAGTGATCGCCTTCACATGTTCTCTTGGGTTTATCTCCGTGTTGCTAGGCAAACTTCCTTGAGATCTTTCCAAGGGTGACTTTGCAATTTGTCCCACTTGATTTTCCAAGTTATGCAAGGAAGCGGTGAGATTGCGAAGTGTGGCTTCAAATGATTGAAATCTTGTATCCGATGATGCAATGAACTTGGTCAAAGCCTTCTCTAGGTCGGGCATCCGGTTCTCAAACCCTGAAACTTGATTCTCCATATTTGGGGCTTGTTGTTGTTGTTGGAAACCTGGTGATGCCATTATCTTCTGTTGCCCTTGATTAGTCCACAAAAGATTCGGGTGGCTCCTCCAAACCAGATTGTAAGTATTGCTATATAAATTGCCTTGGTTTCTCATTGCATTACCTACAAAATCCACTTGTTCCACTAAGGATGTACCACTAATAGAAATTAGGCAATCGGATAGAGCATGTCCTCCCCCATACCCAGTACAACTCATCATAGCTGCCACTATAGGAGAAGATAGAGTGTCTAACATTTTGATCAATGATTCAACCTGGGCCACCAATGAGTTAACTGCATCAATCTCATGAAGCCGGCTACCTTCTTTCTGTCCCTTGTGTTCCACTGATAACTATTCATAGTCATTTCTTCAATGAGATGTCGGGCCTCATCGAGGGTCTTACTTCCTAAGGTACCTCATGCTGCAGCATCTATTAACTGCTTTGTGCTTAGGTTCAAACCACTATAGAAAGTATGAAAGATCATCCACTCGAGAAACCCATGTTGAGGACATTTCCGTAGGAGTTCCTTGAACCTATCCCATTTCTCAAATAGAGACTCCAATTTCATTTGCAAAAAAGATGATATTTCATTCCTAAGCTTCGCAGATTTTCTGGGAGGGAGATATCGGGCTAGAAAAGCTTCTACCATCTCCTCCCATGTAGTGATCGATGCTCTAGGTAATAAATCTAGCCATTGCTTTGCCATTCCTTTCAAGGAAAAATGGGAAGGCTCTCAACTTGATCATTCGTAACAACATTAATCTTAACCTTGTCACACACTTCCAAGATGTTCTCAATGTGATTGTTTGGATCTTCATCGGCCAAACCATTAAACTATATAGACTGCTGTAGCATCTGGATGAAGCCTGGCTTGAGCTCAAAATTCTGAGCAGTGATTGGTGGCTGCATAATACTAGACTGCGTGCCAAGAACTGCGGGTTTGGCATAATGTGACAGTGTCCTCTATTGCTCATTCTGTTCTGCCATGTTATCAGACCCTTCACCTTCTATTACAGCTTGATTTGATTGTTCCTACGCAGGTTCTTTTCCCCTTCTATGAATTTTTCGTTCAATGTCTGGATTTCCTTCAACCAATATCGAAGGGTTTCCTCAAGTTATAACCTGGAGCTTTAACCAAAGAAAAGAAAACAAATTAGAAAGATACAAGAATAAAAAATTGTGAAATAGAATAAGTAATAAATAGCTAATATAGAAAAGTACAAAGTGTTTCTAAAACGCCTATTTCCCGGCAACGGCGCCAAAAACTTAACAACGCCCTTCTGCGTGTGAACCGTAAGTGCACAGGTTTGTCGAAGTAATAATACCCAGGTGAGTGGGTATCGAATTAACAGGGAATAGTAATTAGAAACAGAAAGATTGCTATTTAACTATAGTGAAGATGAATCAATAGTGGTGTGAGCAAAATCAATAAAAATAGAGATAAGGAAAGAAGAATGAGGTGCAAATAAAGGATAGGAGAGGCAATCGACAGAAATTAGGGCACCCAGACATTGTTCACCCTAGGACTATTGTTTTAAATGCAAGACCAACCATTATGTTTCTCAACCGATTCTTGATGAGTCGTGGAAATTCAAAAATACACTGTTTCAAACCTAAGGTCAACCGTGACTAACCCTATACTATGCCCCGGCGGAGAAATCGCTCAGTCTCAACGCCTCAAACTGTGTAAGGTTTCTTAAAGCTCTAGGAACTCCAAATGATAAATCCTATTCCCTAATATAGTTCGTCTCTTAGCACTTCACTCTATTGTGACCGCAATGAACACTTGGAACGTGGAGGTAGGATAAATCTAACCGAAGGGGAAAGGGGACGTTCCGTTACCTCTTGACTCACCCTCTCAACCCTCTCCAATCTAGCATTATCTAACGCTCATTGTGTGTCACTTATCCACAAAGGTTACCAAGGTGGATTCTCAACCCTAGTGTCATTCTAAGTGAAAATCACTCAACAAGCATTCAAGATTGGAACTCAATTAAAACATCAATTGGAGAAAACATAATAAAAGGTCAAATAAACAATATCATCCTAGGGTTTACAAGTCCGAGTACCCACTAGGGGTTTAGCTCTCTATAGAGCAAAATACAATCAATAATGGAGTCAAGAGTAAAGATATGCAATCCATGAATAAAACCTCCTTAGTATCCGTGTCGAAGGTCTTGTGGAGTAGTCGAGTCTTCTCCAAAAGCTCCCTCGTTAAGCCTAAGGCACACCTCGCTGAATAGAAGCCGACGAAAGCTCCCCAATAACTATCTTCTGAAGGAACACGGTGTTAAAGGCAGTAGAACCACTCCAAAAACCTAGCCAACCACTCTCCAAACCCTAGCCGTGAACACCTCCAAAGATGGTGGAGATATGGAAAAAGGATGGGAAAACGATTCTCCAAAAACAGGCTGAAGTCGCAGCTTTAACTAGCCTGGAATCGGGCATCCACACGGGCGTGTGGAATTTCCACACACCCGTGTGAATCTGCAGGAATCGATTTTTCAACGGCCTGTGAACAGTAACTTCTACAATAATTTGCTACAATACCTACTTTAGTACTCCTCCTAAATACTCCCGAATTCACACTTTTCATCGAGGCCACATGAATGGGTACACATCCATGCGGTAGATCACATTGCATCTTTAACAGAATCACATTTGACGAAAATCTTGCTAGTATTGTACAAGTTGGAATACATAAGTGTGACTGCCTTTGTGCCCCTCCAATTTACATGTTCACTCGAGCACAACGGAGGTTGGCACACACTCATTTGTCTTTAAGCACAACTTGTGTCTTCATGTTTATTCACTCGAAGATTTCATCAACAAAGTGCATTCACGATCTACTTTGGCTTCTTTCTTCCACACTTGTCTCCGCAATCCTACATGCACAAAAGAACAGGAATACACATGTATAAGCGATTAAATATGATAAAAGTAATATTCATCGTAAGAAAAGAATACTTCGTATTACTAATACACAAGCACTTATCACGTACCCTTGCCTACGATGCCTTGCTTACCTCTAGACCAGCACGGGAGACCCTTTGCGATGCCTTGCAGTTGTTGAGATCTGCTTCCACCTATGATCCCTGTCACACTAAGGCTACTGCGCTCCGCTCTCCCACACTGTGCTACATTCATTTCCTGCTCAGTCATACTCTGACAGGTCATGGTGATAGCACCGGTGTGTCAACTTGGGAGATTTTGACTTTCTGCTAAGCATGGTTAACGGGTTTCATCTACATTTGGGATATGAGTTTGTTGTGTCCATCTCCCATCAGGGGACATCCCCGTGGGTGGGTGCCTTCTTCATTGGTCCTTATATCACTCATCTCGTTCACCACATGGGCGCTCTTCAGGGGACCAACAGGATGCGTGTGGCGGCGGTGTAGCGCCTATGACCCTGAGACACTTCGTTCGATGAGATTGGTTCTTAGGGTCACGATTGTTCGAGGGATTGAGTACCGTGTTACTTTGCCCGAGGAATAGCCTATTAAGGACGCTGTTGCCCCCACTTCTACCTCTACCCCCTAGCCACCTCCTGTCATATCTTCTCCGCTGCATTTACAGCCACCACCTGTTACTTCTAGCCCAATTTTCTGTTCATCTACGGAGTTCCAGTGGCTACAACGGCATGTGGTGTGCATTGCTGAGCATTTGGCCGTTCGAGTATCACCCGAGCCTATTTCTCCTATGCGCCCTACTCGATATGTTGGTGTCAACATGGCAGATTTGGGAGAGTCCAAGACCTCTGCCACTCTCTTCCACAGTGATTCTGGCGACTCCACTGTTGTAGAGAGTGACACATTCTTATTTAGCGATCCTTTTATTTCTTTTCATATTTTCTATTTGCTTTCTCTTTTCATAGTTTGTTTTGTACTTCAGTCAGTAAGGGATGCTCCCTACTGTACTGACATTTTGGTTTGTTTACTTTTCCAGTTTTTGCCTATCTATCTTATTACTAATGTTTGCTTCCCTTGTGTATCATTTTGTATATCCGGGAATTTGTGGTTGCTTGGAGTTAGAAATACGTGAGAGCCACACCATCACTCTCTGTGTTTGCTTTGGGGGGATAACACATGATTGTGACATAACTCATTTCTAAATTCAGGGCGGTCGCTTCACCTTTCTCCTTCCATTTATCCTCGTTTCATTGCATGATTTAATTACATTGAGGACAATGTAATTTCAAGTGTGGGGGAGGGTTACATGGTTGTGTGGGTGATGAGTGCTTTGTTCATGATGATCTATGATTAGTTAGTGGGTGATGTTTAAACTTAGGGGAACAACTATGTTAGAAACCATTGTAACAAAATTATGACTTACTTTTACTCCCTTAATCTAAAACTCTTGTCACCTTGCCTTACTTTTGGTTCAACATGTCATCTTGTGAAAAAAAAAGAACAAAAATTGGTGACACACCCCTTTGCGTGTGCGTACCGCAAGTGTATGGGTTGTTGAAGTAATAAAGTACCCTGGTGAGTAGGTAGTGGTATCCACAGAGAATAGTGCTCGGAAACACAAGTATTGCTATTTAACTATAGTGAAGAAGATTCCAAAATGGTGTGAACAATATCAATGCGAATAGAAATAAAACAAAGAAGAAAGAGATGGAATAGAAAAGTAGGATAGGTAATCGATAGAAAATGGGGCACAAGGACATTGCTTATCCAAGGACTATTGTTTCAAGTGCAAAACCAATCATTATGTCTCCTAACTAATATCTAATGAGTCGTGAAATCCTATGACATACGGTACCAAACCTAAGGTCAACCATGACTAACCAAGAGAATGCCGCATCATTACTTCTTCCGTCGAGCCAAGCATCATTACTTCTTTATTTTCCGCCTCTTGGTCGAACAAACCCTTATAGGGGTCCTGATTGAACATTTCCTACATATATTCATCAATAATCTCATCAGTAGTGTCTAGAAAATACAAAGTATCATCGAAATCAATAAAATGCCG
The DNA here is from genome assembly GCF_009730915.1 of Dioscorea cayenensis subsp. rotundata. Lineage (NCBI taxonomy): Eukaryota > Viridiplantae > Streptophyta > Magnoliopsida > Dioscoreales > Dioscoreaceae > Dioscorea > Dioscorea cayenensis. The sequence continues at coordinate 4,246,989 of NC_052488.1, read as the reverse complement.
CATGGCGTCAGCAAGGCGGTATGTGAGCTTGTCATCTCCAACTCTCAAAGTTAACTCCCCGCCATCCATGCCAATCAATGCCTTGGAAGTCCGCAAGAACGGCCTCCCAAGTATCAAAGGTACATCTGCATCCTCATCGACGTCTAGCACCACAAAATCTACAGGAAATATGTACTTGTCCACTTTGACAAACACATCTTCGATGATACCCCTCGAATGTCTTACCGTTTCGTCCGCCAATTGCAAAGTCATCCGAGTGGGCCTAGGCTCGCCCAAGACTAGCTTCTGAAAGAAGGTGTATAGCATGACGCTGATACTGGCCCCTGAGTTCGCCAATGCCATTTCTTCACCTAAATTGCCAATGTTGCACGGAATAATGAAGCTTCCTAGGTCTTTCCTCTTATTCGGTATTTTCTTTTGCAAAACCGCCAAGCAAGAAGCATCTAAGATCACTGAAGCACTCTCCTCTAACTTCCTCTTGCTAGTCAACATGTCATTCAAGAATTTTGCATACTTAGGCATTTGAGACAATGCCTCAACAAAAGGAATATTGATGTGGAGTTGCTTGAACAAACTCAAGAACTTCTTGTACTCTTCATTCGCTTGGTCATTCTTCAACCTAGACGGATAGGGGATTCTTGGCTTCAAAGGTGGGGGTGCCACTCCCTTTTCTTTGCTTGTTCCCTCTTCAACCTCTATGACCTCGGGTGCGTGTTCATTGGGCTTCTCACTCGGAAACCTACCTTCAACCTCACGACCACTTCTCAAACTGATCACCTTCACATGCTCTCTAGGATTGGTCTCGGTATTTCTTAGCAAGCTTCCTTGTGGTCTCTCGGATAGAGACTTCGTAATTTGCCCCACTTGATTCTCAAGGTTGTACAAAGAAGCGGTGTGGTTGCGAAGTGTAACCTCAACTGATTGAAACCTTGTATCCGATGATTGCACAAATCTAGTCAAGGCCTTCTCCAAATCGGTCATTCGGGTCTCGAAACCTGAAACTCAGTTCTCCATGTTTAGGGCTTATTGTTGTTGGAAACCCGGTGGCCCCATGGCCTTTTGTGGAACTTGGTTACTCCACAAGAAATTGAAATGATTCTTCCAACCCGGATTGTAGGTGTTGCTATATGGATTCCCTTGATTCCTCATCGCATTACCCACAAAATTAACATTCTCAACCGAAGATGCATCACCAATGGAGATCGGGCACTCGGATAGAACATGTCCTCAACCACACCCGGTGCAAGTAGTCACGACCGCCACTCTATTCGAAGTTAGAAAATCTAACTTCTTACTCAATCATTCCACTTGAGCCGCCAATGAAGTTACTGCATCTTTCTCATGAAGCCCGGCCACCTTCTTCTTTTCCCTAGCATTCCATTGGTAGCTATTTAACCCCATTTCTTCAATTAGTTGACGGGCCTCACCGGGGGTCTTGCTACCTAAGGTACCTCCTACTGCCGCATCCAAGAGTTGCCTTGTGCTCGAATTCAACCCATTGTAAAAGGTCTGAACAATCATCCAATCCGGGAATCCGTGTTGCGGGCACTTTCTCAGGAGTTCCTTGAACCTTTCACACGTCTAAAATAGAGACTCCAATTCCAACTGTACAAAGAACGAGATCTCATTCCTAGGCTTTGCAGATTTTCCGGGAGGGAAATAACGGGCAAGAAAAGCTTCTACCGTCTCCTCCCATATGGTAATTAATGCTCTAGGTAATGAGTGCAGCCACTACTTCGCTGTCCCCTTTAAGGAAAATGAGAAGGCTCTCAACTTGATGGCATCATACGTCACCCCGTTTATCTTGAGCATATCACACACCTCGAGAAAGTTTTCTATATGACTGTTTGGATCCTCATCTACCAAGCCATTAAACTGTGCGGATTACTACAACATGTAGATGAATGCTAGCTTCAGCTTGAAATTCTGAGCTGTAATCAGAGGACGCACAATACTCGATTGTGTCCCCAATACTGAAGGTTTGGCATAATCGGATAATGTCCTCTGTTGCTCATTTTGTTCGGCCATATTATCCGACCCTTCAACTTCCAAATCAGCTAGATTAGACTGTTCTTACACATGTTCTTTCCCTTTTCTTCTAAGTGTACGTTCGAGCTCGAGATCTCCTTCAATCAATATTGAGGGGTTCCCTCGGGTCATGAACCTGGAGCTATACAAAAAGAAAGAAAACAAATCAGAACGATGATAGAAAAGAAGATGTGAAATAGAATGAATAAATGAATAGCTAAGAAAACAAAGTGCAAAGTATCTGTAAACGCTACTCCCCGGCAATGGCGCCAAAAATTTGACAACACCCCTTGCGAATGTCCCGCAAGTGCACGGGTTTGTCGAAGTAATAAAATCCCAGTCCACATGGAGTAGGGAGTAAAAATACTTAAATTGTTTCTTAACAAAGTGAAATATAAATAGTGATTTGTGTGACAAGATGTAATGCAAACAAAAGTAAAAGAGACAAGAGAGAGCACAAGTAAAGGAGAGGTAAGGCAATCGATATAAATGGAGTACTCGGATATAGATCCGCCTAGGACAATCATTTCAAGTGCAAAAACCCTCTATTGTGCTTCCTAACTAATGTATTAATGAGTCGTGGAGATCCTTTAATACATGGTCCCAAATCTAAGGTCAACCATGCCAAACCCTACACATGTCCCAGAGGAAAAATTGAACAATCTCTCAACCTCGCACTCATATAGAATTGCAATGAGTTCTAGCGATTCCAAGTGATAAATCCTCTTCCTATATGTAGACCTAACCCTTCGGTCCAGGCGGAAGGTCCATAGCCACAATTAAGCCCTAGATGCTAAAATCATTTCAACACTTCACTCTATTGCACTCGCAACTAAGCCCCAGCGGAAGGTCATCCCTTAGCCCATTCACTCTACTATGACCGCAAAGAACTTGAGGAATTAGAGGTAGAATAAATTACACCGGAGGGAAAAGGGGACGCTCCGCTACCTCTCGACTCACCCTCTCAACCCTCTTCAATCTAGTTTTGTCTAACTCTCGTGGTTTGTCACTCACTCACAAGGGTTATTTACAAGAGCTCTCAACCCTAGTGTCACTATAAGGGAGTATTCATACAATCAATGCATTCAAGATTGGAACTCAATAAAAACATCAATTAATGAAAGCATAATAAGAAGGTTCAATGAAACAAATACATTCTAAGGTTCACAATCCAAGTACACACTAGGGGGTTTAGTTTTCTATCGAGCTAATTACAATCAATGAAATCGAATGTAAAAACAATAAATCCATAGAAAAACCCCCTCGATAGTCGTGACGATGGTCTTGTGGAGAGTCCTCTACTCGTCCAAAGGTCCCTTTGTCCGGCCTAGGATACAACTCGCCGGATTGGTGCCGACGAAAGCTCTCCCACTAAACTTCTTCCAAACGGAGTGCGATGTCGGAGCCGTAGAACCTCTCCCAATCTCTAGCCAATACCTATCAAAACTCTAACTGCAGCCCTCTCTCAAGTTGGGAAAAAGATGGAGAAAAGAATGCCGAAATCGGGGCTGATATCGGCTTTTAAAAGGCTGGAATTGGGAATCCACACGCCCCTGTGAATATTCCACACGGCCCGTGTGAAATTAACCCACGGGCGTGTAGAATTTCCACACGCCCGTGTGGCATCTCTGGAAAACTCCTTAGGCCGGCTATAAACAGTACCTGCTACAGTACTTTACTACATTGTTGCTACGATGCTCTGCTACAGTACTGGTCCAAAACACTCCCAAAACCATGCTTTCAACGAGGTAACATAAACGGGCACACGTTTACATCGTAGATTGCTTCGCTTCTTCAATGAACGGCTGCGTTAATGGAGATCTTGTTACACATGCACAAGCCGGAATACTTAGAATGTGACTACCTCTGTGCCCCTCAAAATCATTGTGCTAGCTTGAATACAAGGCGGTTGGCACACATTCTAGCATCTTGAACCCGACTTATGTCTTCGCGTTTGACACTTCTCAAGATTTCCTCCAAATGGTGCACTCACGGTCTACATTGGCTTCTTTCTCTAAGATTCAGCTTTACAACCCTATATGCATGAAAGTAACATAAATACACACGTATTAGTGTTAAAACCCGATAAAAGTAATGCTCATCATAAGGAAAGAACATTTCGCATTCTTATCACACAAGCACTTGTCAATGCGGTACAATCGGAAGGAAAAGGGGACCTTCCGCTAACTCTCGACTCACCCTCTCGACCCTCTCCAACCTTGCTTTATCTCTCATGGTGTGTCACTCATCCACAAAGATTACAAAGATAGATTCTCAACCCTAATGTCACTCTAAGGGAAAATCAATTCAACAAGCATTGAAGGTTGGAACTCAATTAAAAATATTAATCAAAGAAACATAATGAAAGGTTAATGAAACAAAATTATCCTAGGGTTTACAAGTCTAAGCACCCACTAGGGGTCTAGTTCTTCATGGAGTAAGATACAATCAATAATGAAATCTAATAAAAAAAACATGCAATCCATAAGTAAAACCCCCTTTTAGTCCGTATCGATGGTCTTGTGGAGCAGCCTCGTCTTCTCCAAGAGTTCCCTCGTCAAGCTTAGGGCACACCTCGCCGAATCGATGTCAACGAAAGCTCCCCTAATAACTATCTTCTAAAAGAACGCGTGGTCGAAGGCCGTAGAACGACTCCTAAGACCTAGCCTAAGCCTCCCCAAACCCTAGCCGAAAGCGCCTCCAAAGATGGGGAAAAGATACAAAAAGGATGAGAAAAAGATTCTTCAAAACATCTCAAATCGCGGCTTAAATAGGAATGGAATCGGGCATCTACACGGTCGTGTGGAAATTCCACACGGCGTGTGAATTTTCAGTAATTCAATTTCTGCGAGCTGTGAACAATAACTGCTATAGTGCCTTTGCTACATTGATTTGCTACATCAAACTACTACAGTACTTCGCCAAAATACTCCCGATTCCACACGTTTCAAAGAGGCCACACTAATGGGCATACATCCATGCGGTAGATCACGTTGCGTCTTCAATAAAATCACATTTGACGAAGGTCTTGCTAGTAATACACAAGTCGGAACACACGAGTGTTACTGCCCTCGTGCCCCTCCAAACTATGTATTCGCTTGAGCACAATGGAGGTTGCCATACACTCACATGTCTTCACGCACAACTTGTGTTTCCGCGTTTGTTCACTCCAAGATTTCATCAATAAAATGCATCTACGATCTACTTTTGGTTCCTTTTTTTGACTATTGTCTCCACAGCCCTGCATGCACAAAAGAACACAAAAACACATACATAAGCAATAAAATCAGAGAAAAATAATGCTCAATGTAAAAAAAAAATACTTCGCATTACTAATACACAAGCACTAATGAATTGGGAAGTCGGATTCCTTGTTAGGAATACCCTACCAATGGCCTTGAAAAGTTTACTTGTGTGAAAAAAAATGGTAAAAAGAGCTATCACCTTAGTTGAGTGAAAGCCGCTTTTAAGTAGTCAAATTTTGGGCATCACAAATGTGTATTTGACGACCTACCGGGGGAAAATGCTACCTCTATGGTTTATGAAGCTACTACCCTTGAATTCAGTGTCGTTTGTAAATTCTGCTGACTGTGGGGAACATAAGTTAGGGTTTTTAAACACACTCACTAGGTTTAGGAAGTGAGAGTATAGTCATTTTTGTTCATTCATGTTTTTACTAACACCTTTGTCTTCCCTCTGTTTAAAACCTTTATCACTTTTTTCCTGAGATCGGAAACATTGCACTTATCTCCTTTGTTATTGTGTGTTTGGTGGTTGCTTGAGGACAAGCAACAACTCAAGTGTGGGGATATTTGATGACTGCACTTTCCATACATGTTTTCATACCCTAAATTTATCATTTTGCTTGTTCTCAAGTTTACTTTTATACATGAGCAGTGCTATCATTTTGCTTGTTCATTTGTTTTATCTGATTTAATAATTTTTTTTTATTCTAATTTAATTCAATTTGGTTTTATTATATATATTTATTTTTATATATATAATCTGATTTGATTTTTTTTATTTAATTCGATTTGATTTTCTTATACTTTTATTTTTTTATCTGATTTGCTATATCTATTTTATTATATATATATATATTTATATATTTGCCTCGTGATTTGTATTCATAGTTGATTTTGGGATTGAAATTGACTCGAGATATGTGCTTTCGACTGATCTTGGGGTTTGGGTATTTTTATATCGCCTCAAGATCTATGCTCTCGGCTGATCTTGAGATTTGTGCATTTAGATCGCCTCGAAATATATGTTCTCGCGTTATCTTAAGATTTGAATATTTAGATCAACTCAAGATCTGTGCTTTTGGCTTATCTTAGGATTTGTATAATTAGATTGCCTCAAAGAATGTGTTCTCGGCTGATCTTGAGATTTAGGCATTTTTAGATCACCTCGAAATATGTGTTCTCAGCTAACCTTGAGATTTGAATATTTATATCACCTCAAGATCTGTGCTCTCGGCTGATCTTGAAATTAATGTATTTAGATTGCCTCCAAATATATGTTCTCGGCTGACCTTCAGATTTGAATATTTAGATCGCCTCAAGATCTATGCTCTCGCCTGATCTTGAGATTTGTATATTTAGATCGAATCAATGTGTTTTCAGCTGATCTTGAGATTTAGGTATTTTAGATCGCCTCGAAATATATGTTCTTAGCTGACCTTGAGATTTGAATATTTAGATCACCTCAAGATCTGTACTCTCGGCAAATCTTGAGATTTGGGTATATTTAGATCGCCTCGAGATCTGTGCTCTAGGCTAATCTGGATATTTGTGTATTTAAATTGCCTCGAAAAGTGTGTTCTCGCCTGATCTTGAGATTTGAATATTTAGATCACCTCGAGATCTGTGCTCTCGACTGATTTTAAAATTTGTTTATTTAGATCGCCTTGAAGGATGACAGGTAAGGGATGGAAATAAACTAGGTCAGAAACACAGAGATAAAGCAGTGCCCCATCCTAATCCCCTGGAGAAATGTGTGTGGATTTGCTTCTAATATCTATCAGGTACATTATAAGATTCCTGCGAGTGCTCAAAAGCAATGTTGTATCTACGGCTCTCAAATACGCCAAGTTTTACAAGTGTAACTACGGACTTCATACACACCAAGTTTTGCAAATACACAAGACAATCACAACTATGGTAATCCACACACGCCAAGGTTTACACAAGCAACTACGCAAATCAAGCACGCCACGTTATGCAACACAAATAAACACAAGAACGCAATAGAACTCCATAGATATTAAAACCAAATAGTCAACATAATACATAAAACATCCAAGTTTATAGATCCGGGGCACTGAAGAATGGTTAGCCCCTCATAGTTATACAAATCAAGACTATGGAAAACAAAAGATAAAGAAGCCATGAAAGACTCCCCTCTTTACCTCGCAAAAGACTCCAACAATGCTCTGATGAACTCCCACTAACTAACCTCCGCTCCGCTCGTGCTCTTGCACCATAGATTCACTCCAACCCCAGAAATGTGAAAAGGGAGAGCTTGGCAGCCGTCCCCAAGAAGAAAAAAAGAGAATCCTTGCATTGATTAAACTTGTCCTATTTTTTAATGAAGATTAGGATGTTATTTAAAAACTAGTGATGAGTTTAACTGCTACTACGGTTTATTGTTACACTACGACATAGAAGCGATGAGGTGTTAGATAACATACCATGACAAAAATGGGCTCAAACATTTAACAACGAAGGTTAAAAGTATAATAATATGACTACCAATCTTGCTGAATGTGCTAATTCAATGTTAAAGAGAACAAGGGACTTTTCTATAACAACTTTGGTTAAATCAACTTATTTTTGACTAGTTGAATTGTTTTTAAGAAAAAGTATTCAAACTCAAGCTCAGATTGTATCATGTTAAATATTGTCTAAAGCAATAATGAAGACAATTCAGGAAAACCAACAAAGCAGTATACATTATTTATGTCCGTTAATTTAATTGTGAAAAAAATTCTTTCATGGTTGGATGAAATGAGACTACCGCAATATGACGGTATAGCTACCAATCACTACATTGATTTGAGAGCATGATGGTGCAACTGTGGTGAGTTTCAAACACCATTTTAGATATTCATCTACATTGGCAAGAATACATGAACAATATTTATAAGTATAAAACAATTTTTAAAATATATCATAAAAATTTTCAAACCTTATCAAACAAGAAAATTTAGAACCCCTATAATGGTCCACATATGTCTTGATTTTATGAAGCGAAAACCTTCAACATGACACCCAACATCTACCAGAACTTGTAATAAACTTAAGGGAAAATTATTAGCTAAAACATTGTGGTTTATATCAAAATTATCCAAATATAATTGGCCCTAACGCAATCTAAATATTATAATTATTGTAATTAATTTATAAAACATGCAACCCTTTTCAACTATTTACCATATGACATAAATTTGTTAGTAAAAACAGTTTTTTTTAATCTAAAATACTAATTATAAACATGTTGTAACAATAAAAACTTAGTTTTTTAATTTTAAATAAAAATGTTTAGGTAAAGGAAAAAAAATTGTTAAATTTAAAAACAATTTCCATGGCGTCCATAGTTTCATGAGTATGCTTTATTCAAAAAATTAAATCAAAAAATAACTTTCGTTGTCCTTTTAATGGGCCATGCACATATTGATAAATAATAGTCCAGCGCCCACCCACTCACCCCCATTTGCTTCGCCGAGGTTTATGCTCACCATGCATTTCTTAGCGGCCTAACTATCCATCTTGGGAAAAAAAAAAACAAACATCACCGGTCAAATCATATAATATTTCCTAGCACAACCATTGAGAATGAGAACAACAAATATAACAAGCAGATCAAAAATATAGAGGATCAAAAGGATTAAAAAATTTGAATAATTGTCAAATCTAATAAAATTCCAGAAATTCTAATACCTTCGTATAAAAACGCCTATGCTTCTTAACACAACCAACAAAAACCAAACTAAAGGTAAGTTCAACAGAATAGGGGTAATCCCCATGCCCCACAACCATAATCCATCCTAACACTAGTTCCAAACAAGAAGCAAAAGCAGAAAAAAATAAAAACATTACTTACTCCAACTATTGCATCTCTGCATTGCCTGCACTGCCATTACCTGTGTCTGGCAGCTTGGAAGATTCGCCTTCAATCCTCTCGTGCGCCTCAAGGTCCTCATCCATCAGCTCATCTTCAACAGCAATATCTTCAACATCCTCTTCTTCGTCATTGCTTCCAGGGATCCTCCTTTTCTTTGGCCCATGTTCCAGCCTATGTGTCTCAAGTTCTTTATCCATAGTTTCCTGTAGACTTGCTAGATTGTTTACTTTCTTTGCATTTCTTGCATTTTGCCACCGTTCCAAGTCTGCATCAACTTTTGCAAGATATTGCTCTGCAATTGTCTTTTGATACTCCGATAACTCAGCCCTTCGTGTGGACTTCCATTCCATAAAATACTGTAGACATGCAAACTGATTCACTTTCACCGAGAAAAAATAAAGAAATTTTGAGCATACTAATTAAGAGAGATTATTTAGCAATGCAGCATTCATTTAATGATTAACGGTATTTTATTTAAATCATACTCAACTAGTTCTAACCTCTAATTAGATACTAACAATTATAAACATCATTTTTCCATGGTCTTACTGGCCCTGTAACTTAATTTGTTGAAAATGGAAATTATCCCGATTAAAATATTGGCAAGTTGTAATTGGCAACTTCAAACCAGTATCTTAAACCTTTCTTCTAAAACCATTCAGATTATGAGGAACCTTCCTGTAGAATGAAATCTGGCAATGTATCCTTTCCAAGAAACATAGCCTGGAGGGAAAATGCCAAGACCTAGCTAAAATTAAAGGAAAAGCAACTTGCAAGTTTAAACATACCTCTTCGTTTAGCTTCTCATGTACAACCTCATCTTCTGTTAATGGTTTGACTGGCATGTAATATATTGCAGGTTGTGCCTTAGTCCTAATCAAACAGTCAAACAGATTAAATTTGTTATGAAATTGTCACAAATCAATACAATTATTTTGCAATAAGCTGCAGTTGGGAACTTCCCAGTTCCATCAATTTTTCAATACTATGCATACAAACAGAAACTTATCTGTCTCAACTAAATTTGTCAATATTGACACTTTTTGGGCCAAAATTAAAATTAACCTGCATTGCATTGAGAAGTTAGTAATAGAAAGAAACATAAAGAACAATAAAGAAATTCAAAATAACAGTGACACCTAAATGAAGCACTTACTTAAAAGGAAAAGTGAAGCACAAATCTTCAAAAAATCGTTCACCACATTTCCTATACCTTAGAAAATTGCAAAGCTTTTTATGATGCTCAGACCAATGAAGGTACAGCAGTTCCAGCTTCTTCTCCTCTGCCTTGGCAGCTACACGAGCTCGAAGAGTCTGCATGTATGAGAAAATTTACATAAAACAAGCACGGAAAACAACAACAATTCAAATGTGCAGAAGGGTGATCGAAAAGAACCAGATCACGTCTTCGTTTTTCTGCAATTTGTTCACGCTCTTGGTGTCGAAGCCTTTCACTTTCTTCACGTGCCTTCTCCTCAGCCTGTTTTCAGTGGCAAATGTTTAATAAATATATAATAAACAACACTTCACATGCATCATAAATTGATCATGAAGCAGACAATAAAGTACATACATAATAAAAACAAAAAGAACTAATCTACTAAACCATTCTCTAATAAAGCAAGTTCTGGAATTAATTGCAATAAGGAAGTCCACAAATATCTAATTTAGATGGAAGTTCTACAGGTTTAAACTCATGTTAGATACTTTAAAAAGTCTTCAAGAAACATGACAAAGTGATTATGTTTTTGACAGGCTGTCAGCAAACTTATGACAAGAAAAAAGAGTGTGTTGCCATGCATAGAAAAAAAAATTCCTTGCCAACTAATTTTGTGTGAATGATAACAACCTCCTAATCACAGGCTTAAACTGCACCAGGATGATAAAACCAGCACACCCTTACCCTGCAAGATTTTCAACAGTAATTTTCTTTTGTGGAAAACTTGAAAGTATTTGGTTCTCATTCTTCTCAACAATAGCCCACACAGTTACACCTACTGAACTGATTTTCCAAAGAGAATCACCAGTGATAAAATTTTAAATAATTTGTTAATATATATACATAATCTATGTATATGGATGCATATATTCACAAACCCCATTATACACAACTGATCAACTTTATTCCCATCAGAGATGCATAAATGGAGAGAGAAAATAAAGGTATATTCTTGTTAATTAAGCATCTACTGATTCCCACTGAATTGTATTCATTTGTTTCCATTTAAAAAAGAGGGTCACACCTTTACCAAATCTTCCACCAAATTGACGAAATTATAGTCAATAATTAATTTAAAAGAAACACACAACATGGCTTGAGAATAATGGCATAGGACTTAGAAATGGAAACATTTCAGAGAACACGTTAGACTTAATAGCTTAATAAATAAGTTGAGCCAAACTCACTCTTTTTAATGAATCTGATCTGCGCATGTATGCCTCTGTCGTTGACAACTTCTTGTCCTCCTCACGGAATTTCTGGGAAAAAAAGCAGCTATATATGAACCACCACTGAACAGAATATATGTGTGATTATTACATGTAGGAACCAAAGAAGGAAGAGATGATCCAAAGAAATGGTCATCAATTTGTGCTACTGTAAAGAAATGACCAGCAGATAAGCATCAACTTACAAAATTAATTTCAATTACTTGCAAAACCTTTTATGCGTTTCAACTATCAGGAAACAACCAACAGTAGTACGAGTGCTAAAAATGAACAAGTAATAAGTTTAATAGATACTTAGGTTGCCTTCAGTTAACGAACTTTAAAAATTCTTGAAATTCAACAATTAACACAAGTTCAATATGTACCCAGGCTCATTGCTCCATGATCAACACTATTATTATGACCATTAATGACAGAAGCAAAGAATTATCATCTCTATTAACAAGGCCATCTCTCAATGAACCACAATCAAATTGGTAGTAAAAAGGTTTAAGTTGAAGCAAGAATAAATGAATGATCCAATTGGCTTTCATAATGAACTATTCCTCAACAACCTATTTGGTTGTTAGGTGAGCCTTCAGACCAAGTGATTCCAAGTTCCCTAACCAAATGGAATAACTTAGAATAGGTAGGACAGGAATAACTCTTATAAGAAAATTTATTTAATTAAATAAATATACTTATAAAATAACATCAATTTTTTATCAATTAATAATTATCAATCACTAAATGTGTTTATTTTAATTAGTATTAATTAAGTCAGAGCTAGGCCAACTTAGTATAGCACTTCTCCCTCGAAAGTAGATTCCAACTTCAAACCCCCTAGTCCAACTCATTTGAATCCAAACTAAATGCAAACCTAAAAATTAAATATACACGAGAATCATGGCTGTAAATAAAAAATAAACAAAATAAAAACATAAGCATAGCAAGATCAGCTGTTATGTACCAACTATGTTTAGAACAAATATCCAAAATTTAAGTTAAAGACATATAATAAATTAAACTTGGTTCTTAAATATGCACAAGAGAATCATAGCCGTAAATAAATAAATAAATAAATATATATATATAAAGCATAACAAGATCAAGTGTTGTGTAACAGCTACTTTTAAAACTAACAACCAAAATATTAAATCTAAAAACATATAATGAATTAAACTTGATCCTCCAATGATAACGAACAACCAAAATTCAAATTGTTAACTAGACAGTGCGAGCAAAATCAAGCCAGTTGATCATAACTTGTTAGCGGCAATCATGCAACATATGTTTAAGGAACCATAATAAGTAAACATAGGATGGCTGCAGGCTGCAGCTCAACATGAAATATCAGTGATATTCCTATTAAGTCATCCGTGCATAGGAATTCCATCTTATGGAAAATTGTGACTTACAAATTATAGCCTCTTCAAAATTCATGCAATCCTGTCTATTATATCATTATCAAATAAGCAATAAAAAAGAATTATACATTTAGTAATCCAAAATTTGTAATTATCTTTAGGCATCAAGGTCATAAATGTTAAAAATCTTACTGTGCAAATAGAAAGCATAAGTATTGCATATAGCATAGCCTTGATAGAATATTTCCATATCCAAAAGACAATATAAATAGGACCAAGCATACAAATGGGCCTAAGATCTTTTCTACACCTCGAACCTACCAGTGGACTTATGAGACACTCAAATCTCATTGTGATTTAGAAGGGTGAAGGAAAGTATGTAATGTTCCTCTTGTTACTAAAAATGCAGGATCAGACACAAGATGTCTAGAACATTTGCTGATAGAAGTTAATGACTTCCTCAGCCCCACATCATGTATAAGAAGATACTGAAGTCAAATAAATGACATATAAAACAATTATTGAAACCTGTAAACCAAAATTTAAATGATTGAAAGAGGCACAAAAAAATATTTACCAAATCAAGATAGAAAAATTAGGAAAGCTAAAAAAGAAAAAAAAAAAAAATCTCAATACAAAGGTAAAACACATTAATTCGTGTCCACTTTACTAAAGCGCATTTCTGAAAACCAATATACTTGTAAACTTCAATGGCAAACTTTGATAGTAGCCCCCTCATCAATCTAGAAGCACAAAAGGTCAATTTATCCCAATATGAAGACTGAGCAGTTTCACCACTCAGAACGACCAAATCAAATTCTATAAACTATTGTACTATAACATAAACCATGCAGCCACCATCCTCTAGACTTAAAGCAAAAACCAACAATTATCCCACACTGGCAAGAAGGGTGTTTGTAGAGAAGTTGTAATTATTGATCAACTAGGTCAAATGACATATAAGATGTCTGACGGAAGACAAAGGATTCATAGAAATGAATTGTATTAATATCATTGTTTAAAGTTAAATTTATAATAAATCACCTTGCTTGCTTATGCATAATACACTTATCATTAGCTTTTAGAACAGATTGTAAATTGCAGTTTAGAGTAGGTTTCCTTTCCTAAGTAATTATTCAAGATTAAAGTTTATTCACCGGAGGCAAATATCCACATCTTTCAGAACTTCTAGAGCTACTTACGAGCTATGTGGCTAAAAGGGGATTTTTTTTTTCTTTTTTTGGTTGGGGGTCTCCATAATTTATCTGACAGAAAGACGGATCATAATGTCTTCCATGCAAAAATCACCTAAATTAAGGCTGCAAAGACATTGAAAGAAAAGTTCATATACATAACTCTTTATACAGACAGGCAACTTTTCAACATAACTGTATCACTCATGATACTAGATCGAATCATTGTTAGAAGAACAATAAAATCAGTATCTTGTTCCTTTTATCAGCCAACTTCTATCAGAAAAGCTCACATTTGACTTCAATATTTCCAAGAGGTTCATCTTCTTTGATGCCCATCACAATCTAAAGAAAATTAATAATTTTAGTAATTATTCCTACAATTATGATCTTCTAGTATTAAATCTGAAAAAAAAAACTCAAATTTAGGCTAAAGAAGACAATGATCTTAGAAATTGACCTGATAATTGATAATTCTACCAGTTGTTGTGCTTGATTATATAGCTTCAAGAAATGGAGCAGATTGATAGAATGCAAAAATTATCATGCAACCATGATTATCAAGTGATGGTCGATGAGGAAAATTCTAAAAACCATCACATTCAACAAACAAACAAAATAATAAGCTAGAGTTCATCTCTTTATTAGTTAAAAGCCTTTATAACAAACCACTGCATGCTATTTTAATTTCTACACTTACAAAGCCATATAACCATACAGCCAACACCTAAAACATTGGTCATTTAGAATTTCAGCAAAGTTAAAATTTAAACTGAGGCAAGAAGATACTACAGACTAAGGATACATTTTGAATCATTGAGCCTGATAATTAAAGTTTAACCAAGTAAGATAATATTGACAGAGATATAGAGTACCTCCAGAGTGCCTAATAGCTGCCCCAGCATCCTCCTATTCCTCTTTACTAAACTTGGGTCCTCATTTTTTGGGAACACCCTTGGCGCTGGCTCTTTGATTTGATCATCAATCTCCTGCACCATACCGAAAATCAACATCTACAAACACCAAAAACTAACAAAGAGGGAAAGCCACTGAATTAAGGATTACAGTTCTCCCCATCCGCAGGTCAGTGTCCCTTCTAAAACGGCCATTGCCCTGTGGATTGACCAGCCTCTCCTCTGCAATAGATGGAATAACACTCACATCTGCTCTACCCGCATCCTGCACACCATCTCCCACACCTACATCCTCTTTGATTTCTCCATCTTCCATCTTTCATTCATATTTTCATCGAATTAAACAATGTTCAAAGATTCATACCAAAATTCTATAGATTTGACTAGGGGTTTCCAGTGAAGTACCTTGACAATCGCCGAAGAGAGCCTTCTCTTCGCGGACGGCTGGTCCTCCGGCTCATCCACCGCCTGAAAACAATCAAAGATTGAATCAAACAACGCAATCGAAAGGAAACGGAAAAGGAAATAGTAGAGTGGAAAATAAGCCCTGCGCTCACCGGTCTCACAAGCCCGCGCTGCCGAAGAGGGCCACTGCCACGGGCGCCGCCGCCACGGCGAAGGCCACGAGGATCACGAAGACGTTCAGAGATCTACAAAGAAGAAGATGAAGTTCCGATGAGTTAGAAATTCAGCGATCAAGAGGGAAGGGAAGAGAAGGCAAGGATTAGAAGTAGAGAACCTCGCGTTGCTGGCGATTGAGCTCTTCGATCTCCTTTCGGAGCTCCTCCTCCGTCTTCTCCGCAGAGGCGGTAGCCATTGCTCTTCCACGGAACCCAGGTAGAGCAACTGAACGCCCCCAGTGCTCGAGGGCTTGGATTGGCTTTGCGGCGGAGACCGGGAGGTTTTCCTGTGGAAATTGTGCCTGCTTGGTTTATAACAATGGGAATTATCCTGACCGTCCAGTTTATTAGACACCTAGATTTATTTTAGGGAAAAGTACAAAAACCCATGCTGGTTTTCCCGAGCTTTTTCAGAAAATAAGGAATGAGGAATTTTTCCGATCAGATGATATGTGGTTTCCCAGTTTGAAAAAAAGGGAAAAACCGTTAATCTGCGTTAACTTTTCCAGGGCTTTTAAGCAAGCAAAATTGTCTATTTATGTAAAAAATCACTATGTGGTTTAAAAAACAAGATTTTTCAACATGATTTTGTTTGATTTTTGGAATTTAAGTTTTTTTTTGTCTTGTTTAGTGAAATTTTGGAAGAGAAATAAATTTAAAAAATATATTTTTCTATGTCATATAAATTGATTTTTAAATAAAATGACGATTTTGCCCTTGTGAGTTAACACCGTTAATTGCTTGATAACGGTTTTTCCCTTTTTTGCAAATCTGGAAAACCACATATCATAGAATCGAAAAAAAATTCCTCATTCCTTATTTTGCAAAACTCGGAAACCACATAGGTTTTTTTTGTACTTTTCCCTTTATTTTATTATTTCTTATTTTCTTTTATTATATATATATATATATTTTTAATTTTTGCCATCTGTTATCAAAGTCCAATAATCATTTGTTTTACAAATAAAGTATGAATATATTTATTTTTGTTACGGAGGGTGGTTTGGGATCTCGTTTTTATTTATTTTTTTAATTTTATTTTAATTTCTCATTGTTTTTATTTTGTTCTCAATTTTTTTTTAAATAAGAGAATATTTGAATATATAAGCTATTGTGTATTTTAAAAATTTGAAAACAAAAGTACCTTTGGTTAACACAAAATTATTAGTTATAAAACTATATAATATATTAAGACAAACATAGAACAAACATAAAGTAGAGGAAGTTCTCTTTCTTATTGTTATTATTTTCATTCTTTTGGTACATATATATAGGGTTTAAATTTGAAACCGAATAAACTTTTGGCAAATGAAACGCCAAGAGTCAAGAGGAGTTTGTAAGAAACATAATGGGCATTCATTTTTTAATGTTTCATAACACTCCCCCTTGAATGTCCATTATATAGGAATTGCCTCGTTAAAACCTTACTAGAAAAAAAAACCTAGTGGGAAAAAATTCTAGTGAATGAAAAAGTACAACTTTCCTGATATACGCTTCAGCTGCTGTCTCATTAAAACCTTGTCAGGAAAACCCAGTAGGATAAAACCATGACGAAGGAAAAAGAGTACAGCCTGTATATGACTCCCTTTGAAGAGAACATTACTGAAGATCCCTGAGGCGACGCATCCCAATCTTGCGAACAAACTTTTCAAAAGTTGATGTGGGTAATGCCTTAGTGAATAAATCTGCAGGATTTTCACTAGATTGTATTTTCTGAATATGGATATCACCATTTTTCTCAAGATCATGTGTGAAAAATAACTTCCGTGATATATGTTTTGTTCTGTCGCCTTTAATGTATCATCCTTTCAATTGAGCTATACAAGCTGCATTATCTTCATATAATATTATCGGGTTGTCCTTCTGGGACAACAAACCACAATTTTCTTGAATATGGTGTGTCATTAATCTTAACCAAACACATTCACGACTTGCTTCATGAATTGCAAGAATTTCTGCATGATTTGAAGAAGTAGCAGCTATAGTTTGTTTCATAGAACGCCATGATATAGCCGTTCCCCCATGTGTAAACACATAACCAGTTTGTGATCGGGCTTTATGCGGATCAGATAAATATCCCACATCTGCATATCCAACTAATTGTCTTTTTGATTCATGTGTATAAAATAATCCCATATCTACTGTTCCTCGAAGATAACGTAGTATATGTTTAATACTATTCCAATGTCTCTGTGTTGGTGCAGAACTGTATCTTGATAATAAATTTATAGCGAAAGCTATATCTGGCCAAGTACAATTAGCAAGATACATCAAGGCACCAATTGCACTAAGATATGGTACTTCAGTACCAAGTAATTCTTCGTTATCTTCCTGAGGTCTAAAAGGATCTTTATGAATATCAAGGGATTGAACAACCATAGGGTTTGTTAATGGATATGCTTTATCCATATTAAATCGTTGTAAAACCCTTTCTGTATATGTCGATTGGTGGATAAAAACATCACTCTCTAAGTGCTCGAACTGCAGTCCAAGACAAAATTTTGTTCTCCCAAGATCTTTCATTTCAAATTCTTTCTTTAAATAATTAACGGTATTTGGAAGCTCTTCAGGAGTTCCAATTATATTTAAATCATCAACATATACCCCAATTATCATGTATCCCTTTTCGGATTTCTTGATGAACGCACATGGGCAAATAGGGTCATTCTTATACCCTTCTTTTAACAAATATTCACTGAGGCGATGATACCACATATGCCCAGATTGTTTCAAACCATACAAAGATCTTTGTAACTTAATTGAATACATATCCCGAGAATTCAAATTGTATGCTTCAGGCATCTTAAGTCCTTCTGGGACTTTCATATATATATTATTATCTATTTGGCCATATAAGTATGCAGTAACAATATCCATTAATTGCATATGTAATTTTTCATGTACTGCAAGACTAATTAGATAGCGAAACGTGATTGTATCTATTACAGGGGAGTACGTTTCTTCATAGTCAATACCAGGCCTTTGCGAAAACCCTTGTGCAACGAGCCTTGCTTTATATCTAACAATTTCATTTTTCTCATTTCGTTTTCTCACAAATACCTATTTGTAACCAACTGGTTTAACATCTGCAGGTGTTTTAGTTATGGATCCAAAAACTCCACGTTTTGTGAGACAGTTTAATTCGACATGTATTGCATTTCTCCATTCTGGCCAATCATTTCTTTTTCGGCATTCCTCAATAGATTTAGGCTCATAATCCTTATCTTTCAAAAGATCAATTGCCACATTATATGCAATAATATTGTCAACAATTGTTTCATTTCTGTCCCATTTTTTCCCATTTGAGACATAATTTATGGAAATTTCATGATTTTCCTCTTCAATTTCAGGATCTTGAACTTCTTCTGGAAGGTTGGTATTATTTATTTTAATATTTATTTTATCTGCATTTTCTTTATGATCTTTTATTTCCCTTTTCTTTCGAGGATTTTTATCTTTTGAACCAGCTGGTCTTCCACGCTTCAAGCGTACTTTAGATTCATTTGTTATAAAAGGTCCTTCTGGGACATTAATTCTAATAGGGGCATTTTCCGCAGGTACATGTGATTTTGTTATTCGTTTTGGATCAGAGAATGCATCAAGTAGTTGATTTGCAACTCGCTGTAAATGAATTATTCGTTGAACTTCCAGTTCACATTGTTTTGTGCAAGGATCAAAATGATTTAAACTTTGAGCATTCCATCTGATTTCTTTTTCCAACATTTTCATCTTTTCATTTTCACGTGATTTCTTTTTCCAACATTTTCATCTTTTCATTTTCTCCCCCTAATGTTGGAAAAACTGTCTCATCAAAATGACAGTCAACAAATCTAGTTGTGAAAGCATCCCCTGTCAATGGCTCAAGATATTTAATAATAGAAGGAGATTCATATCCAATATATATTCCTAATCTCCACTAAGGTCCCATTTTAGTTCTTTGTGGTGGAGCAATTGGGACGTATACTCCACAGCCAAAAACTCTCAAATGAGATATATTTGGTTCTTGCCCAGAAACCAATTTAAGGGGGGAGAATTTTTGATAACTTGTTGGCCTTATGCGCACAAGTGATGCGGCATGTAAAATTGCATATCCCCAAGCATAGATCAGAAGCTTTGTTTTCATTAATAATGGCCTCGCAATCAATTGGAGCCGCTTAATAAATGATTCTGCCAAGCCATTTTGTGTATGAACATGAGCAACAGGATGTTCAACTTTTATTCCAATGGACATGCAATAGTCATCAAATGCTTGAGATGTAAATTCACCAGCATTATCAAGCCTTATAGTTTTAATTGCATGATCAGGGAAATGTGCTTGTAATCGAATAATTTGAGCTAACAACCTCGAAAGCACCAGGTTTCGAGTTGATAATAGGCAAACATGTGGCCATCTCGTTGATGCGTCAATTAAAACCATAAAATATTTAAATGGCCCACATTGTGGATGAATTGGTCCACATATATCACCATGAATTCTCTCTAAAAACATAGGAGATTCAGTTTTATTTGTGGATGACATGATAATAAATTTGCCTTGAGAGCATGTTGGACATGAAAATTCATTTGATTGAAGAATCTTCAAGTTCTTTAATGGATGTACATATGAATTTTCAAGTACTTTTCGCATCATTATTGATCCAGGATGGCCTAACCGATCATGCCATAGAATAAATTCATTTGAGTTAGTCAACTTCTGGTTTACTATAGCATTTGCCTTAATTGTTCGAATATATGTATAATAAAGACCAGATGAGAATGCGGGCAGTTTCTCCAATACTTGCTTATTACCTGAAGTAACAACAGTAATGTATAAATATTCAGTATTTCCCATATTTGACGTCTCTATGTGATACCCATTGAGACGTATATCTTTAAAACTTAATAAGTTTCTGTGGGACTTTAGAGAATATAATGCATTAGTTATAATAAATTTTTGTTTCTCTAGGAAACAATATATTTGCTATTCCGGAGCCTTCAATCAAATTTATACTGCCCGATATTGTATTGACATTGGTTTTACCGATTATTAAATGGGAAAAATATTTTATGCTTTTAAATATTGAGTGCGTTGTTGCACTATCAACAAGGCATACATCCTCATCTTTGATGTCCAATCTAACCATGGATTTTGTAGTATCCATATATTCTTCACAAAATAAATAAAAGTAAATAAGTATTATAATGGGTAAGAACAAGATCAAACATGCATAGATTAATTAAAACAAAACGCATAAAAAAAACAATTATGGTGTCAATTCAGTTACCACCATTAAACTGAGAATCTTCAAGAAAATCAGCAACATCTAAATGTGACGACATACCCACAAGAGGGTTATTGTTGAAGTCATCATTTTGGTATATAAAATTTGCCTCGACATTTTTCTCTTTTATTGATGCTTGATAGAGATCAACAAGGTGCATTGGTGTACGACAGGTACGCGACCAGTGCCCTTGTATACCACATCGATAACATATATTTTCTGATTTGTTACTAGATCCTTTTTTGCCTTTAAATTGTTTTTCTTCATAATTTGTCCACTTCTGGTGGTAAGATGCATCTTTATTATCATCATGATTTTTCTGATATTTATTCCAACCACGTCCTCTTCCATGACCACGGCCACGGCCACAGCCACGGCCACGCCCATGGGTTCGACCATGTCCTCGTTTGGAGTTTTCATATGTCATCGCATTCACTTCAGGGAATGGAGTAGAGCCAGTAGGACGAGATTCATGATTTTTCATTAGTAGTTCATTGTTTTGTTCAGCCACAAGCAAATATGAAATCAAATCAGAATATTTTGTAAACCCTTTCTCTCGATATTGCTGCAGCAGGAGCATATTCGAGGCATGAAAAGTAGAGAATGTTTTCTCTAGCATATTAGAATCAACAATCCTCTCTCCGCATAATTTCAATTGAGAACTAATTCGAAATATGGCTGAATTATATTAACTTACTGTTTTGAAATCTTGTAATCGTAAATGCATCCAATGATAACGAGCTTTCGGTAAAATTACCATCTTCTGGTGGTTATACCTTTCCTCCAAATTTTTCCACAATTCAAATGGATCTTTCACAGTTAAATATTCAATTTTAAAATCCTCGTGCAAATGATGTCGAAGGAAAATCATTGCTTTTGTGCGGTTTTGTAAGGATTCTTGATTACCATCTTTGATGGTTTCTCCAAGTCCATTAGCATTCAAATGTATTTCAGCATCAAGCACCCATGACAAATAATTTTTTCCCGAAATGTCAAGGGCAACAAAATCAAGTTTTGCAAGATTTGACATGACAAAAAAAAAATGTTTGTGTACTTACGTGAAAAGGATTTTGCCGAGAAATTGGATTAGTCAGAGCTTGGTTAAAACCTCGTGCTGATAACGTGTTATAAAACTATATAATATATTAAGACAAACATAGAACAAACATAAAGTAGAGGAAGTTCTCTTTCTTATTGTTATTATTTTCATTCTTTTGGTACATATATATAGGGTTTAAATTTGAAACCGAATAAACTTTTGGCAAATGAAACGCCAAGAGTCAAGAGGAGTTTGTAAGAAACATAATGGGCATTCATTTTTTAATGTTTCATAACATATAATTTTTTTTTATTATTTATTTTCAAATTCATATTTTTTATATTTTTATATAAAAGTTTATTTTTCATATTAGAATACTTGGTTGTATTATTAAATAAAATTAATAACATAGACTAGTCTTATATGAGGAAAAAATAACTTGTTTGGCATTGTTGCCAATTACTTTTTTTTTGTTTTCAATTTTTTTACAAATTAATACTAATAATTTTACTATATATTTTTTTTAAAAAATTTTATAAAATTTTATTATTTGTGCTTGATATTTTACAAATTAGTTTATATAATATAAACATATTATATTTTTAGAAAGTATTTGTAAAAATTATTATTTGACCCTTGATTTTTATAAACTAGGATATAACATATAAAATACATATATATATATATTTGTAAAAATCTATTGTTTGAGCTATTGACTTGATCTCAAAAAAACGTATAACTATGTCTCTATATTGCCACTCCTCTTTATATATATATATTTTTTAAAATCGGATGGATCCAATTTGAATATATATATATATATATATGTATATATTAAATTTTTTTAGGCAAACCACAAAATATTTTTTGATTTCAAATGATGCATTTTTTATGAGATATTTCTTACTCATACAATATAAGTCTATGTTATTAATTTTATTTAATAATACAACGAAGAAAAATAAAATTTTATAAAATAAATTTAAAAATATAAATTTGAAATAAACGATAAACAAAGCGTCATAATAATTTTGCACTAACCAGAAGTATTTTTGTTTTGAGCTTTTTAAAATACACAGCAATTAGTGTTTTCAAACATGTTTTTGTTTTAAAAAAATTGAAAATAAAACAAAAACAAAGCACAAATAAAGGAAAAATAAAACAAAAGCAAAACAAAAACAAAAAAAAGGAAAAAACAGTAATGATGCCAAACGACTCCTAAGAATTAAAACTAAATTTTGGGGTTCGCTTAAAAAAAATTTAACACACACACACACACACACACACACACACACACACATATATATATATATATATATATATTCAAATTGATCTATCTGAATTGTAAAAAAAAAAAGAAAGGGGAATGGGGCTATATAGACGTAGTCATAATTTTATTTTATTATTTATTTATTTTTTATTTTTTTTGGAGATCAAGTAAAAAGTCAATAGCTCAAATAATAGATTTTTACAAATGTTTTCTTTTCTAAAAGATATATATATATATATTATTCTAGTTTATAAAAATTAGTGGGTCAAGCAATAATTTTCACAAATATTTTCAAAAATTATAATTTTTATACTGTATAAACCAATTTGTAAAATATCAACATGCCCAATAATAATTTTTTGTAAATATTTTTTTAAAAAAAATTTTTTAGACTATTGGTATTAATTTGAAAAAAAAAATTAATATTTTTTAAATATTAAAAATCAAAAACCAAAAGGGAGAGAGAGAGAGAGAGAGAGAGAGAGAGAGAGAAGAGGAGGGTTTTCATGGTGGGAAGGGGTTTTTGAAAACCTTTTCAAACAATCCCTCTATTTTTGAGAATTACCCTTTTAATCCCTCTATTTTAAATTGTAATATTTTAGTCTTTTTGCTATTTTAATTTAGTCATGTCAATCCCTTAACTCTAAACCCTAACTCTAAACTCTCAAAGAAAGAAGGACTAACATGGTTCACTTAAAATAGTAGAGGGACTAAAAGATTACAATTTAAAGTAAGTGACTAAAACGTCAAGTTTGGAAAAGTAGAGGAACTATTTAGGGAAGTGCCAAAATTTTGAAAATATGTCGATTGTTGCCAAATTTTTTTTTAAAAAGAAACAAAGTGCCAAAAATATTTTTATTAATCCTATTTCCAAAGTATGAAATTGAAAATAAAGAAATAGAAATTGGCAATAATGTCAAACGGTTCCTAAACTACATGAATTTATTCATTTTTATTTGTTTTTCCTCAATAGATATATGATAATTGGATTTTACTTAATAAATCACAAAAAATTAAATATAAAATTATTAATTATATAAATCAAATATCAATTTTCCATTAAACATGTGAATTACATTAAAAATTCTAAAGTATTAAAAATGCGCTACATCTTCTTTCTTGAATTTTTCTTCTTTAGTGCTAATTGATAAGTGCTTGTGTATTAGTAATATGAAATATTTTTTTCTAACAATGAGCATTACTTTTCTCAGATTTTATTACTTATACATGTGTATATGTGTTACTTTTGTCCATGTAGGGTTGTGGAGATAAGAATGAAAGAAAGAAGCCAAAGTAGATCACGATTGCACTTTGTTGATGGAATATTGGAGTGAACAAACGTGAAGACACAAGTTGTGCTCGAAGATACGTGAATATGTGCCAACCTCCATGCGCTCAAGCAATTACATGGTTTGGAGGGGCACAAAAGTAGTCACATTTGTGTATTCTGACTTGTGGAATGCTAGCAAGATCTTCATCAATGTTATCCTTTATTGAAGAAGCGACATGATCTAGGGCATAGACATGTGCCCGTTTATGTTGCCTCGATAAAAAGTGTGGATTTGGGAGTGTTTTTGGCTGAGTACTATAGCACGTACTATAGTAAATCACTATAATAATTTACTATAGTAGTTACTGTTCACAGGCCGCTGAAAAACCAAGTTCTGCAGATTTACACGGGCGTGTGGATTCCCGATTCCAGCCTATATAAAGCCACGATTCAGCCCGATTTGAGAATCCACTTTTCCATCTTTTCTCTATTTTTTTCCAACTTTAAGGAGGCCTGCGGCTAGGGTTTAGAGGGGCTTTGGCAAGGCTTTTGGAGTGGTTCTACGGTCATTGACACCGCATTCCTTTGGGAGAGAGTTATTGGGGAAGCTTTCGGCGGTACCGATCCGGTAAGGTGTGCCCTAGGCTTGACAAGGCAACGTTTGAAAAGGATGAGGCTACTCCACAAAACCATCGACACGAATACCGAGAGGGTTTTACTTATGGATTGCATATTTTACTTTCGATTTCATTATTGATTGTATCTTGCTCCATGGAGAGCTAAACCCCTAGTAGGTACTTGGACTTGTAAACCCTAGGATGTTATTATTTCATTATTATGCTTTCCTTAATTTATGTCTTTAATTGAGTTCTAATCTTAAATGCTTGTTGAATGATTTTTTTTCCTTAGAGTGACACTAGGGTTGAGAGTCTACATTGATAATTCTTATGAGTGAGTGACATACCATGAGGGTTAGACAAAGCAAGATTGGAAAGAGTCGAGAGGGTCAGTCGAGAGGTAGCGGAAAGTCCCCTTTCCCCTTTGGTGTGATTTATTCTACCTCCATGTTCCAAGGGTTCTTTGTGGTCACAATAGAGTGAAGTGCTAAGAGAGGAACTCCGTTGGGGCTTAGTTTTGTGAGCAATAGAGTGAAACTTTGAAGTAATCCTTAGTGCTGAGGCTTAATTGTGACTAAAGGTCTTTCGCCTGGACCAAAAGGTTAGACCTATATTAGGGAATAGGATTTATCACTTGGAATCCTTAGAGCTTCTTACAACTATACACAGTGTGAGATGTTGAGACTGAGTGATTTCTCTGCCGGGGCATACTGTAGAGTTAGTCACTGTTGACCTTATGTTTGGGACCATGTATTTTAGGATTTTCACGACTCATTAAGCATTAGTTAGGAAACATAATAGTTGGTCTTGCACTTGAAGAAATAATCCTAGGGGGAGCAATGTCCGAGTGGCCCACTTTCTATCGATTGCCTTTCCTCTCATATTATTGCGCCTCTCTTTCTTATTTTCTTTATTTCTTTGCATATTGATTTTGTTCACACTACTATCGATTCATCTCCACTTTAGTTAAGTAGCAATCTTTGTGTTTATGATCACTATTGCCTATGGATTCGACTACCCACTCACCGGGATATATTATTTCGACAAACTCGTGCACTTGCGGGTCACACGCAAGGGATGTGTCACTAATCGGGAAGGCTCGATCTCCCCTTATAGGCATTGAGTTTTTCAAACTTAGTAGCTATCCATTTAAATTTAGAAAAACTAATTGGTCAATTATTATTAATCAATGTTTTATTTACAAATTAGAATTGTCTATTATTAATTATAATTAAGTTAATCTCTTAGTTAATTTTTTTTTAAAAGACATTAGCATTATGATCTACACTAATAATAAAGGAAGAAGAAATATCTATAGATATATAAATAAAGTCATCTAGTAGCAGTGAGAAATATAAAATAAATATCTATTAAATGATTAAATTATCCTAATGACAAAAACCTTTTATGAATCACATGTTTCTTAAAGGCAAGCAGCTTTTATTCTCCGGGTGGAAATGCGGCTGGGTGGGAAAGGGGAGGCCATCCCCTTTTCCGTGACTCCATAATGGGGGAGTAATTCTCCCATCTCCGTCTCGGCAGAAAACAACCCTATGCTAATGTACATATAAATTTGGACTTTGTTTGAAATTATATAATGTCAATACACCCATAAAAAAAATATAAAAACTATTCTAACATAAAGCTCAACAAGCTATTATATAAAAACTCACAAAAAAAAATCTCTAAATGTTTATCAATATAGAGCTGACCATAAAATATAGAATTTATACAAATACAACCATATAGTCTAATACATAGGGCTCAACATAAGGTGGTAATCGTATAAATTCCCAATGGCAACTAGATTTGTAGCAAAAAAGGATATCGAGAGAGACCAATGAGATAGAATTGCGATGGTTATTAGGGTAGTAAATTTTTTGAGTAGGTACCAAACTTTGCCCTTATTTCAGTTTGAGCACTAACTTTCAATTTGTATCAAAATAACACTAAGCTTTTTTTTATTTCACTAGTAGAGCAATTTGGGATTTTCGGTGAAATTCTACTACCATGGACATCGGAATGTTTTTGTTAATTCCCTAGGTCCACATCGACCGCCGACGTAGAGTATGTTACATCAATGACTTATACATAAGCCCCAAAAATTCACCATGTAGGATGACACATCATCTTATCCTCTCTATCATTTCTTCTCCTATATCAATCTAGCCACCACCGTCCTATGGAGTCCGATAACACTGGTGTTTCGCCCATAACGTGAGAGGTTATGTCTTCCACTTCTTCTCTTCTCCCTCACTTTCTATCCTAACGCTGTAGCCTTAAACCTCACCTTTGATTCAGTCTAGCTACCATCATTCAATGAAGTCCGATAATGCCGGTGTTTGACTCAAAGTGTGAGGATTTATGTCTTCCACTTCTGAGTAGAAAAGATCAAGCTATTTATTCCATTTTGTTTACTGTTCAAAAGCAACTTGAGGTTTAACTTCAATTGTTTATATTTTTAATGCAATTTACAGATTTAAGAAAAAAATAAAGGTAATGTAATTCTAAAAAAGAATAACAAAATCAAACTTGACAAACTCTGTGAGGTCATTATTTACTTCAATTTACAACAAACAATTTTAATTTCTACCACACAATAATTGTAAATTAATTAGTTAATTTAGTTTACAACAACATCGATGTTTCACTAAAACTACAATTACAAATATAATTTATATAATTACTTTATCTACAACATTGCAGAAATATAGAGATATAGAATATTACATAGACCATCTACAATTCTATGTTAATGTATAATGTTGCAGAAATGCAGAATTACATAGACTATATGCAGAGTTTGATAAGTGCTTGTGTATTAGTAATACGAAGTATTCTTTTTTTATGATGAGCATTACTTTGATCAAATTTTAGCGCTAATACATGTGTATTTGTGAACTTTCATGCATGAAGGGTTGTGAAGCCAAATGTGAAAGAAAGAAGCCAAAGTAGATTGCGATTGTACTTTGTTGATGAAGTCTTGGAGTGAAGAAATGTGAAGACATAAGTTGTGATTGAATATACGTGAATGTGTGCAAACCTCCATGCTCTAAAGCAATTATATGGTTTGGAGGGGCACAAAGGCAGTCACATTTGCGTATTCCAACTTATGCAATGTTAGCAAGATCTTCACCAATATGGCATTTTATTGAAGAAGAGATGCGATCTACGGTATAGACATGTGCCCGTTTATGTTGCCTCGATGAAAAGTGTGGATTCGGGAGCATTTTGGCGGAGTACTGATAAGTGCTTGTGTGATAAGAATGTGAAGTGTTCTTTCCTTATGATGAGCATTACTTTTATCAGGTTTTAGCGCTAATATGTGTGCATTTATGTTACTTTCATGCATATAGGGTTGTGAAGCTGAATGTTAGAGAAAGAAGCCAATGTAAATCGTGAATGTACCATTTAGAGGAAATCTTAAGAAAGATCAAACACGAAGACATAAGTCTGGTTCAAAGATGCGAGAATGTGTGCCAACCTCCATGTATTCAAGTTAGCATAATGACTTGGAGGGGCACAAAGGCAGTCACATTCGAGTATCCCGGCTTGTGCATTAATAACAAGATCTTCACTGATAAAGCTGTTGTTGAAGAAGTAAAGCGATCTACGACCTAAAAGTATGCCCGTTTATGTTATCTCAATAAAAACATGGATTCGGGAGTGTTTCGGGCTGGTATTATAGCAGAGCACTGTAGCATACACAATAGTAATTTACTGTAGCAGATACTGTTTACAGCCGACCGAAAAAGAGAATTCCAGAGAATCCACACGGGCGTGTGGAAATTATCTACGTCTGTGTGGAATTCCACAGGCCCGTGTGGAATTCCACAGGCCTGTGTGGAGAATCAACAAGGGCATGTAGATGCCCGATTCCAGCCCTATTCAAAGCCGATTTAAGCATTCTTTTCTCCATCTTTTCCCCAACTTGAGAGAGGGCGGCGGTTAGGGTTTGGAGTTATTGGCTAGGGATTAGGAGAAGTTCTACGGCTCTAACATCATGTTCCGTTTAGAAGAAGATTAGTGGGAGAGCTTTCGTCGACACCGATCCGGGGAGGTCTATCCTAGGCCGGATAAAGGGACCCTTAGACGAGTAGAGGATTCTCCACAAGACCGTCGTCATGACTACCGAGTGGGTTTTCTATGGATTACTTGTTTTTACATTCGATTTCATTGATTGTAATTAGCTCCATGGAGAGCTAAACCCCAGAGTGGGTACTTGGATTTGTGAACCCTAGGATGTATTTGTTTCATTAAACCTTGTTATATTGCTTTCATTAGTTGATATGTTAATTAAGTTCCAATCTTGTATACTTGATTGCTTGAATACTCCCTTAGAGTGACACTAGGGTTGAGAGTTCTTTTTAGTAACCCTTGTGAGTGAGTGACACACTACGAGAGTTAGATAAAGCTAGATTAGAGAGGGTTGAGAGGGTGAGTCGAGAGGTAACGGAGTGTCCCCTTTCCCCTCTGGTGTGATTCATCCTGCATCCATTTTCTCAAGTTCTTTGCGGTCATAGTAGAGTGAATGGGCTAAGGGATGACTTTCCACTGGGGCTTAGTTGCAGAGGCAAAGGAGTGAAGTGTTGAAGTGATTTTAGCACCTAGGGCTTAATTGTGACTAGAGACCTTTCACCTGAACCAAAAGGTTAGGTCTACATCTAGGAAGAGGATTTATCACTTGGAATCCCTAGAACTTATTGCGATTCTATACGAGTGCGAGGTGGAGAGATTGTTCAATTTCTCCTCTGGGACATATATAGAGTTAGGCATGGTCGACCTTAGATTTGAGATCATGTATCGAAGGATCTCCATGACTCATTAATGCATTAGTTAGGAAGCATATTAGAGTGGTTTTACACTTGAAACGATCGTCTTAGGCTTAAACAATATCCAGGTACCCCATTTATATCGATTGCCTTACCTCTCCTTTACTTGTGCGTTCTCTCTTGTCTTTTTTACTTTTATTTACATTACATCTTGTTACACAACTATTATTCACTTTCTGCTTAGTTAAGAAATAATTAAAGTAACTTTATTCTCTACTCCCTGTGGATACGATACCCACTCATCTGGGATTTATTACTTCGACAAACCCGTGCACTTGCGGGACATACCCAAGGGGCATTGTCAAGTTTTTGGCGCTATTGCCGGGGAGTAGACATTTAGAAATACTTTGCACTTTGTTTTCTTAGCTATTCATTTATTCATTCTATTTCACATCTTCTTTTATATCATTATTCTGATTTGTTTTTCTTTCTTTTCCTACAGCTCCAGGTTATGACCCGAGGGAACCCTTCGATATTGATTGAAGGAGATCCTGAACTTGAACGTACACTCAGAATAAGGGGAAATGAACCTATGCAAGAACTGTCTAATCAAGTTAAAATAGAAGTTGAAGGGTTAGATAATATGGCAGAACAGAATGAGCAACAATGGACACTTTCTGATTATGCTAGACCCTCAATTTTGGTACATAATTGAGTATTGTGCGACCCCCGATTACATCTCCGAACTTCGAGCTGAAGCTAGCATTCATCCAAATGATTCAGCAATCAGTGCAGTTCAATGGTTTGGACGATAAGGACCCAAACAACCATATAGATAACTTCTTTGAAGTTTGTGATATGCTGAAGATTAACGGTGTATCGAATGATGCTATTAGATTGAGGACTTTCCCATTCTCTCTCAAGGGAAGAGCCAAGCAGTGGCTACATTCTTTGCCTAAGGCCTCCATCACGACTTGGAACTAGATGGTCGAAGCTTTTCTTGCTAGATACTTTCCTTCGGGGAAGTCGGCCAAGCTTCGCAATGAGATATCATCATTTGTGCAGATGGAGTTAGAGTCATTGTTTAAAATATGGGAGCGCTTCAAGGATCTTTTGAGTAGGAGCCCACAACACGGATTTCCCGAATGGATGATTATTCAAACTTTCTATAATGGGTTGAATCCGAGTACAAGGCAATTGCTAGATACCGCCGTAGGAGGTACAATGGGGAGTAAAGCCCTGGAAGAAGCCCGACAGTTAGTAGAAGACATGGCCATGAACAGTTATTAGTGGAATGCGCAGGAAAAGAAAATGGTGGCCGAGCTATATGAAATAGATGCAGTAACTTCATTGGCGGCTCAAGTGGAATCGTTGAGTAAGAAGTTAGACCTTTTAACTTCTAATAGAGTGGTGGCCATGACTATTTGCACCGGATGCGGTGGAGGACATGCTCCCTCCGATTGCCAGATCTCTATTGGTGATGCATCTTCAGTGGAGAAAGTCAATTTTGTGGGTAATTCAATGAGAAATCAAGGGAATCAATATAGCAACACCTACAATCCGGGTTGGAAGAATCATCCCAATTTCTCGTGGAGCAACCAAGGACCATAAAAGGCCATGACACCAATGGGTTTCCAACAACAATAAGCCCCAAACATAGAGAACCGAGTTTCAGGCTTGGAAACCCGAATGACCGATTTAGAGAAAGCCTTGACTAGATTTGTGCAATCATCAGATACAAGGTTTTAATCAGTCAAGGCTACACTTCACAACCACACCACTTCTTTGCACAATCTTGAGAATCAAGTGGGGCAAATTACAAAGTCTCTATCAAAGAGACCACAAGGAAGCTTGACGAGTAATACCGAGACCAATCCTAGAGAGCATGTGAAGACGATCACTTTGAGAAGTGGTCGTAAGGTTGAGGGTATGCTTCTGAGTGAGAAGTCCAATGTAGAAGCACCCGAGGTCATAGAGGTTGAGAAGGGAGCAAGCAAAAAGAAGGAGGTGATACCCCCACCTTTCAAGCCAAGAATCCCTTATCTCTCTATATTGAAGAATGACCAAGTGGATGAACAACACAAGAAGTTCCTGAGTTTGTTCAAGCAACTCCACATCAACATTACCTTTGTTAAGGCATTATCCCAAATGCCTAAGTATACAAAGTTCTTGAAAGACTTGTTGACTAACAAAAGGAAATTGGAAGAGAGTGCCTCTATGATTCTAGATGCTTCTTACTCAGCAGTCTTGTAAAAGAATATGCCGAACAAGAAGAAAGACACAGGAAGCTTCATCATTCTGTGTAACATTGGCAATTTAGGTGAAGAAATGGCATTGGCGGACTCAGGGCCAGTATCAACGTCATGTCGTATACTTTCTTTCAGAAACTAGGCTTGGGAGAGCTTAGGCCTACTCGGATGACATTGCAACTTGCGGACCGAACGGTGAGACATCTGAGGGGCATCATTGAAGACGTACTTGTCAAGATGGATAAGTACATTTTTCCTGTAGACTTTATTGTGTTGGACGTCGATGAGGATGCGGATATACCTTTGATACGTGGAAGGCCATTCTTGCGCACTTCCAAGGCATTGATCCACATGGACGGCGGGAGTTGATACTGAGGGTTGGAGATGATAAGCTCACATACTGCCTCGCCGAAGCCATGTGACATTCTTTTGACTTTGATGATACTCTTTACTTTCTTGACACTACTAATAAGATTGTTAATGAATACATGCAGGAAATGTTCAATCCGGACCCGTATGAGGGTTTGTTCGACAAAGAGGTGGAAAATAAAGAAGTAATGATGCTTGTTCTAGAGGAACAAGTACCATCTAACCCGGGGATCATGAAAAAGGTACTCAAGAAGATGAAGAGGGCGAGGAGACGCCACCGGAAATACCTGACACGTCCGTATATGCGTGTAAACTGCAAGTGCATGGGTGTCAAAGTAATAATACCAGATGAGTGATTATCTATCCATAGAGAGTAGGGAATAAAGACACTTAAGTTGTTTCTCAACTAATGTGGAAGATGAATAGTGATAAGTGTGACAAAATATGAAATAACGAAAATAAAAGCAACAAGATAGAGAGCACAAGTAAAGGAGAAGGTAAGGCAATCAATAAAGATGGGGTACCCAGACATTGATCCGCCTAGGACAATCGTTTCAAGTGCGAGAACCCTCTATTATACTTCCTAATTGATGCAACAATGAGTCATGGAAATCCTTAATTACATGATCCCAAATCTAAGGTCAACCATGCCTAACTCTATACATGTCCCAGAGGAAAGATTGAATAACCTCTCAACCTCACACTCGCATAGAATTGCAATGAGCTCTAGGGATTCAAAGTGATAAACCTAATTCCTATCTATAGACCTAACCCTTTGGTCCAGGTGGAAGATCCCTAGCCACATTAAGCCCTAGGTGCTAAAATCACTTCAGCGCTTCACTCCGTTGCACTCGCAACTAAGCCCCAGCGGAAGGTCATCCCTTAGCCCATTCACTCTACTATGGCCGCAAAGAACTCTTGGAACGTGGAGGTAGGATAGATCACATCGGAGGGGAAAGGGGATGCTCCTCTACCTCTTAACTCACCCTCTCAACCCTCTCCAATCTAGCTTTGTCTAACTCTCATGGTGTGTCACTCACTCACAAGAGTTACCAATAAGAACTCTCAACCCTAGTATCACTCTAGGGGAGTATTCATACAATCAAGTCTCCAAGATTGGAACTCACAAAAAAAGTCAATTAATTGAAAGCATAATAAAAAGATTCAATGAAACGAATACATCCTAGGGTTCACAAATACCCAAGTACCCACTAGCGGTTTAGCTCTCCATGGAGCTAGATACAATCAATGAAAACGAATATAAAAATAAAGCATACATAGAAAACCCCCTCGTTAGTTGTGGAGATGGTCTTGTGGAGAGTCCTCTACTTGTCGCAAGGGTCCCTTTGTCCAGCTTAGGATACACCTCACCGGATCGGTGTTGACGAAAGCTCTCCCATTAACCTTCTTCCAAACGGCGCGTGATGTCAGAGCCATAGAACCTCTCCAAAGACCTAGCCAATATATCTCAAAACCCTAGCCGCCGCTCTCTCCAAAGTTGGGGAAAAGATGGAGAAAAGAATGCTGAAATCGGGGCTGAAATCGGATTTTAAAGGGCTAGAATAGGGAATCCACATGCCCATGTGGGCGCCCCTGTGGATTTTTCACACGGGCGTGTGGATTCTCTGTTTTCCTGTTTTCTCAGCCAGCTGTAAATAGTGCTGTTGCGATATTTTTACTATAGTGTTTTCTACAATACCCTGCTACAGTACCGGCCTGAAATAATGAGCCTCACAACCCTACCTGCATGAAAGTAACATAAATACACCCATATTAGCGTTAAAACCCAAGAAAAGTAATGCTCAACACAAGGAAAGAACACTTCGTATTCTTATCGCACAAGCACTTATTAAACTCCCCCACACTTAAGCTTTTGCTTGTCCTTAAACAAAGATTAAAACATTATATGCATGGATGAAAGAAACATTGGAAGTGCTTTACCTTAGGTTCACCAAAGCATACAAAGAGAGCATTCTACAAGTAAGGAAAATTTCAACACTAAATACGAAAAATCAATGCTCTAGTTAAAAACTTAAATAAAAAAGGACAGCAAACCCGAAATCATTTAAGTGTGTGAGCTCACTCAAAACAACCCACATTATACTCCTCAAAGTTCTAAGCACAAGGGATTTATTGATCTACACAAAGTAACAAAAATATTTCAAAGGTGGTAGTAGCTTCACACATCCTCTAAGGTAGCCCTTTCCAAAGCGGCCGCTAAGGTGGCTTTCACACTTTCGAGGTGGTAGCTCTTTCTACCGGAGTGGTAGCTTTCACCCATGCTATGAGATAGCTCTTTCTCTCATTAGGGCATAACTAGTATCTGACTTATGAGAGTAGCTTCATACTTCATAGGTGGTAGCTCTTTCCACCCAACAAGCACAAATAACAAATAAAACTATTTTGATCCTTTTTTTTAATTAATGAAAGAAACAACTATACTTAGTCCCTTTAACATCAAACTTGAGTTTCCAAAAGGGTTTTAAGAGTGAGAAGTACAATAAGTGTTAAAGGGCAAAAATTCCAAGATATTCAAGCAAAAACTAGAGCATTTGGATATTCAATGTTAAAAATTCTTCTAAACTCACGAATACAATCATTGTAACTAAGGTGAACCGCCATTGGCTATGTGAGCATGTATATCAATCAAAAACTAATATAAAAAGATGTGTGTACTATGAAACTCCCCCACACACACACACACACACACACTCTTAAGTTGTACATTGTCCCCAATGTACTCATGTAAGCTCACTCATAATATATATCAATTAAATTTAAATGTGGGATAAGCAATCAAAACAATACTCCCCTGACTCCTAGTGTTGCATTTGATGGAGCTAAGTCCTTGAGAGTGTTGTTCCAACGGGTTGTGAAGCTCACACGGCCAAGTGCCGAAACACCTTGGCCGTGCCAATGACAAAGTTCTCAATTCCTATGATGACATGACCATCTGCACGCATACACGAGGGGGTTTAGTGAAGCTCAATAAAAATAAAACAACTCGAGTATATAAAAGATGAAGCAATGA
The DNA here is from genome assembly GCF_009730915.1 of Dioscorea cayenensis subsp. rotundata. NCBI lineage: Eukaryota > Viridiplantae > Streptophyta > Magnoliopsida > Dioscoreales > Dioscoreaceae > Dioscorea > Dioscorea cayenensis. The sequence goes on along the minus strand of NC_052488.1, from coordinate 4,211,437 downwards.
ATACGACTCGAGATAGCAAAATAAAAGATAAACTCAGAAGGGGAGTTCTTTCTGAGAATACAGGTGCAAATATAAGTGCAAAAGTAAAAGAAATGAAAAAAAAACAAATCAAGTGTCGGTGTCGTACTCTGGCTCCTCTGCTGGTGCTGGTGATGAAGTACATGGTGGGTTAACCGGTGCTGGAATAGGGGATGGAGGTGCTGGACATGCCGGGGGAGTTCTTGGCCGCAGGACAAATGACAAGGCGACGTCTCACTCTAAAATCCGCTATAACATGTCAAAACGTGCCATGAACTCTGTATACTGTGTGGCCTGTGTAGCCCGAATCTCAGTAATCTCTGCTCGGGCCTCAGTGCCCTCTGTCTGTATCACCCCCACAACACTCTCAAGCCTCTCAAAACGATCATAGGCTCGAGATAGTGAAAACAAATATATTAGGGGTGGATCCTCTGCCATATGAGATGCATTAGTCTCCATCGGTGCTGGCTAAGGCTTGGGTGTAGGCTCGAAAGCCTCAGCATCATCACCCTCCTCCTCGGCTATCTCCAGAATCGGTAGCACCAGAGTATAAACCCCTGTTTGAACCCTGCGAACCATGCCCATCAATCTCATCGTCTCTAGGCTCAGGGGCACAGGTATACTCGTCTTCTCGGCCCCGCAAATCGCGCCCAAGAGACCCATACCCAGAGCTAATCTCGTAATGTATGGGCCCGAGAAGATCACTCCCAATTTGGCATACTGGCCCTGATGTCGAATGTACTCAGCGACGATGTGCCCTAGATGGATCGGTATGCGCTGCATCATTGAATACAAGTACAGAAGCTCCTGTCGGCTCAGAACTCCATTGCTATCACCAAGGCTATTCACCGACCTACTCATGATGGCATGTAAATATCTGTACACAGGTCGATAAAGGCACGTGGCCTTGGACACCCCCGGCTTGTACTGGCCCTGACCACACAATGCTTTGTAAGCTCTCTGCGGGGTCAAAGCTCCGTGATAATCAGTCAGTAACTGAGAATACTCCTTAGTATCTGTGAATGCCTCCTCATATAAGCCAAGCCGGACTGAAAAACTGCGTGATGCTCATGCGCTGGTGATATCCAAGTGCTCTGAACTGAACAACGTCAAGGCTGTCGAATCTCGAATAGGATCTGTCAAACTCGAATGACGACAAGACCTCCAGTGTAAATCAACAATAACTACTTCCAACTACCTATCGACACGAGATCCTCGACCGCATCGACGAACTCATCTCTCTGCTGTAAATCTCTAAGTATGCTCATGTCTAAGAATGAATCTGTCTGAACCAAAGTCTCGACAAATGCTCGAAACGGGCTTGATGCTCGGGTATACTGAATCTCATACCCACGGACTCAGGAGATGACTCACGCGGCCGCTTATCAGCTTGCTTCTTTGACCTGGCTGCCATAATCTGTAAAATTTGAAAGAAAACTGACCAAACAAGTCAATTAAGCAATGCTGCAGAAATCCACACGGTCGTGTGGAATTTCCACACGCCCGTGTGGATCTACGGGGCGTGAAAAAGGCACGGCCACGCCTCAAAAATAAAAAAAATACACCGTTAAATCACTTTTAACTTCGTTCTAAACATGCATACTCATGCTAATTATAGAAACGAAGCATTATTCACCAGTTTCATTGATTAAAATCAAGAATTTGTGAAGAGAACAAATGATAGGGCTTACCGATGAGTTAAAGTGGAAAACCTTGAAGCGTCTGGAAAACCACGCAAAAATCCCTCCAAATATGATAGTGCGAAGTCGGGAAGAATTGTGAGGGTGCTCTCAGGTGAAGAGGAAGTGTGGGAATGAGAAGAAACGATGATCCTTTAAAAGGACTCACGCCTCTTGGCGTTCTGTACAACCGCACGGGCGTGCGGAAATTACCCATGCCCGTGCGCCTCCACAGGAAAGCTTTACAGGGACAGGTGCATGCCCCTGTGCACTCTTGGGAAAACACTCACTGCCTCTGAACGCAAATACACGGGCATGTGAGAGATACCCACACCCATACGCCCGACCCACAGGGGCTACCGCATGCCCCTGTGGCTTCTCTGTCCACCCGAGAAAAATCGCTAAGTGTTTCACACGCCCGTGTAGAAATTCCGCACGGGTGTGGGCATTCACAAGCCCAACTCAGAGGGACAGTCACACGCCCCTGTGTCTTCTCGGGATGGAGAGAACTCGTTTGCAAAGATCCGCATGGGCGTGTGGAAATTACCCACGCCCGTGCGTATTTCACAAGTTCGCCCACAGGGGCGAGTCCACGCCCCTGTGTACTCTCGGGATGGTTTGCCAAGTCTCTGCAGGAAATCACACCCCCATATCGAAATTACCCACGGGAGTGCGAGAATCACAAGGTCATTCACAGGGGTGAGTCCACGTCCCTGTGCCTTCTCTGGATGAGCTCGCAATACAAAACCATGGGCGTGTGTTAATTCCACACTCCCGTGTGTTTTCTCTGGATGCCTTAGAAAACTCTGCAGGCTCTGCAGAAAATTTATGAACATGTTTACACACTCAGAGCCTGCCCTAATATGCAACTATACCAGTGAGAAACATAATAGATAGCTCAAACGACCAAAACTTTGTCAAATTCCCATGAAAACACATGGTGAAATTACAAGTCCACAAGAAAATCACAGCAAAAGTATCTACAAATCAAGACACCAACACTCAACAATTTATTCAAGCAAACACTAAACTACCAAATTAAGAAAACAGTAAACAGTTGGGTTGCCTCCCAAGAAGCGCTTGTTTAATGTCACTTAGCTTGACGTACCTTGTCTTACCTCATGGGAGCTCATAGATGAAGGTTGCCCTCTTACCCATGGCTTGGAAACATGATGAGCAAAGTCTCTTGAAGGTAGAGGGGGAATTATCAGGCTTGGGACCACCTAGCAATGATTCATCCAATTTGTTCGGTTCACGCACATCTCCAACAGCCTTGGAGCATTTCCAGTGGCGTCTCCTAGCCCTCTTCATCTTCCAAAGCACCTTCTTTATGATCCCCGGGGTAGATGGTACTTTTTCCATCGAACCAAGCATCATGATTCCTTCATTATCCACCTCTTGGTCAAACAAACCCTCGTACGGGTCCGGATTGAACATTTTCTGCATATATTCATCAACAATCTCATCAATAGTGTCTAGAAAATACAAAGTATAATCAAAATTAAGAGAATGCCGCATGGCTTCAGCAAGGCGGTATGTGAGCTTGTCATCTCCAACTCTCAATGTTAACTCTCCGCCGTCCATGTCAATTAATGCTTTGGAAGTCCGCAAGAACGGCCTCCCAAGTATCAAGGGTACATCCGCATCCTCATCGACGTCTAGCACCAAAAAGTTTACATGAAATATGTACTTGTCCACCTTGACAAGCACGTCTTCAATGATACCCCTCGGATGTCTCACTGTTCGATCCGCCAATTGCAAAGTCATCCGAGTGGGCCTAGGCTCTCCCAAGCCTAGCTTTTGAAAGAAGGTGTATGGCATGACGTTGATACTGGCCCCTAAGTCCGCCAATGCCATTTCTTCACCCAAATTGCCAATGTTACACGGAATGATGAAACTTCCAGGGTCTTTCTTCTTGTTCGGCATATTCTTTTGCAACACCTTCGAGCAAGAAGCATCTAAGATCACTGAAGCACTGTCCTCTAACTTCCTCTTATTGGTCAAAAAATCTTTCAAGAATTTTGCATACTTAGGCATTTGAGCCAATTCCTCAACAAAAAGAATATTAATGTGGAGTTGTTTGAACAAACTCATGAACTTCTTGTACTGTTCATCCCCTTGGTCATTCTTCAATCTAAAGGGATAAGGGATTCTTGGCTTGAAAGATGGCGGTGCCACCTCCTTCTCTTTGCTTGCTCCCTTCTCAACCTCTATAACCTCGGGTGCATGTTCATTGGGCTTCTCACTCGGAAGCTTACCCTCAATCTCACGACCACTTCTCAAAGTGATCGCCTTCACATGCTCTCTAGGGTTGGTCTCGGTGTTACTCGGCAAGCTTCCTTGTGGTCTTTCCGATAAGGACTTCACAATCTGCCCTACTTGATTTTCAAGATTATGCAAAGAGGCAGTGTGGTTGCGAAGTGTAGCCTCAACTGATTGGAACCTTGTATCAGATGATTACACAAACCTAGTTAAGGCCTTCTCCAAATCATTCATCCGGGTCTCTAAACCTGAAACTCTATTTTCCATGTTTAGGGCTTGCTATTGTTGTTGGAAACCCGGTGGCCCCATGGCCTTTTGTAGACCTTGGCTGCTCCACGAGAAATTGGGATGACTCTTCCAACCCGGATTGTAGGTGTTACTGTATGGGTTTCCTTGATTCCTCATAGCATTACCCACAAAATCGACATTCTCAATCGAAGATGCATCACCAATAGAGATCGGGTAATTGGAGGGACCATATCCTCCACCACACCCAGTGTAAGTAGTCACAGCTGCCACTCTATTCGAAGTTAGGAGATCTAACTTCTTACTCAATGATTCCACTTGAGCTGCCAATGAGGTTACTGCATCTATCTCATGGAGGCCGGCCATCTTTTTTTTTCTCCCTAGCATTCCATTGTTAGCTGTTTAACCCCATTTCTTCAATTAGTTGACGGGCCTCACCCGGTATTGCTACCTAAGGTACTGTAGCAGGCACTATAGTAACATTGTAGCAAAAATTGTAGCAAGTACTGTTCATAGCCGGCTGAAGAAGGAGTTTTCTAGAGAAGCCACACGGGCGTGCGGAAATTCCACATGCCCGTGCGTTAATTCCACACGAGCCGTGTGAAATATTCATAGGGGCGTGTGGATTCCCGATTCTAGCCCTTTAAAAAAAGATTTCAGCTCCAATTTTAGCATTCTTTTCTCCATCTTTTCCCCAACTTGAGAGAGGGTTACAGCTAGGGTTTTGAGTGATATTGGCTAGGGATTGGGAGAGGTTCTATGGCTCTGACATCCCGCTCTGTTAGGAAGAAGGTTAGTGGGAGAGCTTTCGTCGGCACCGATCTGGCAAGGTGAACCCTAGAATGTATTCGTTTCATTGAACCTTGTTATTATATTTTCATTAATTAATGTTTTTATTGAGTTCCAATCTTGAATGCATTGATTATATGAATACTCCCTTAGAGTGACACTAGAGTTGAGAGTTCTTGTTGGTAACCCTTGTGAGTGAGTGACACACCATGAGAGTTAGACAAAGCAAGATTGGAGAAAATTGAGAGGGTGAGTCGAGAGGTAGCAGATTATCCCCTTTTCTCTGCGGTGTGATTTATTCTATCTCTAATTCCTCGAGTTCTTTGCGGTCATAATAGAGTGAATGGGCTAAGAGATGACCTTCCGCTGTGGCTTAGTTGCGAGTGTAATGGAGTGAAGCGTTGAAGTGATTTTAGTATCTACGGGGCTTAATTGTGGCTAGGGACCTTCCGCCTGGACGAAAGGGTTAGGTCTACATATAGGAAGAGGATTTATCACTTGGAATCCCTAGAACTCATTACAATTCTATACGAGTGCGAGGTTGAGAGATTGTTCAATTTCTCCTCTAGGACATACATAGGGTTAGGTATGGTTGACCTTAGATTTGGGACCATGTATTAAAGGATCTCTATGACTCATTAATGCATTATTTAGGAAGCATAATAGAGGTTTTTTTGCACTTGAAACGATTGTCCTAGGCAGATCAATATTCGAGTACCCCATCTATATGATTGCCTTACCTCTCATTTACTTGTGCTCTCTCTCTTATTTCTTTTACTTTTGTTTGCATTACATCTTGTCACACAAAATCACTATTTATATTTCACTTAGTTAAGAAACAATTTAAATATTTTTACTCCTTACTCCCAGTGGATATGATACCCACTCACCTGGGATTTTATTACTTCGACAAACTTGTGCACTTGTGGGACATACACAAGGGGTGTTTGTTAAAGTTTTGACGCTGTTGCCTGGGAGTAGGCGTTTAGAGATACTTTGCACTTTGTTTTCTTAGCTATTCATTTATTCATTGTATTTCACATCTCATTTTCTATCATCGTTCTAATTTGTTTTATTTCTTTTTGTGCAGTTCTAGGTTCATGACTCGAGGGAATTCCTCAATATTAATTGAAGGAGATCCTGAGCTCGAACGTACACTTAGAAGAAAAAGGGAAAGAACCTGTGCAAGAATAGTCTAATCTAGCTGATTTGGAAGTTGAAGGGTCAGATAATATGACGGGATAAAATAAGCAACAGAAGATATTATCCGATTATGCCAGACCTTCAGTATTGGGGATACAATCGAGTATTATGCGTCCCCCGATTATAGCTCAGAATTTTGAGCTGAAGCCGACATTCATCCACATGTTGCAGCAATCTGCACAGTTTAATGGTTTGGCCGATGAGGATCCAAACAGTCATATAGAGAACTTTCTCGAGGTGTGTGATATGCTCAAGATAAATGCTGTGACAGATGATGCCATCAAGTTGAGAGTCTTCCCATTTTTCTTAAAGGGGAGAGCGAAGCAGTGGCTACACTCATTACCTAGAGCATCAATTACCACATGCGAGGAGATGGTAGAAGCTTTTCTTGCCCATTGTTTCCTTCCCGAAAAATCTGCAAAGCTTAGGAATGAGATATCGTCCTTTGTATAGTTGGAATTAGAGTCTCTATTTGAGACATGGGAAAGGTTCAAGGAGCTCCTGAGAAAGTGCCCGCAACATGGATTCCCGGAGTGGATAATTATTCAGAACTTTTACAACAGGTTGAATCCAAGCACAAGGCAACTCTTGGATGCAGCAGCAGGAGGTACCTTAGGTAGTAAGACCCTGATGAGGCGCGTTAACTAATTGAAGAAATGGGGTTAAATAGCTACCAATGGAATGCTAGGGAGAAGAAGAAGGTGGCCGAGCTTCATGAGATAGATGCAGTAACTTCATTGGTGGCTCAAGTGGAATCATTGAGTTAGAAGTTAGATGTTCTAACTTCTAATAGAATGGCGGCCGTGACTACTTGCACTAGGTGTGGTGGAGGACATGCTCCCTCCGATTGCCCGATCTCCATTGGTGATGCATCTTCGGTTGAGAATGTTGATTTTGTGGGTAATGCGATGAGGAATCAAGGGAATCCATATATCAACACCTACAATCCGGGTTAGATGAATCATCCCAATTTCTCATGGAGTAACCAAGTTCCACAAAAGGTCATATGGCCACCGGGTTTCCAACAACAACAAGCCCCAAACATTGAGAACCGAATTTCTGGTTTGGAGACCCAAATGACCGATTTGGAGAAGCTTTGACTAGATTTGTGCAATTATCGGATACAAGGTTTCAATCAGTTGAGGCTACACTTCGCAACCACACCGCTTCTTTGCACAGCCTTGAGAATCAAGTGGGGCAAATTACGAAGTCTCTATCGAAGAGACCACAAGAAAGCTTGCCAAGCAATACGGAGACCAATCCTAGAGAGCATGTGAAGATGATCACTTTGAGAAGTGGTCATGAGGTTGAAGGTAAGTTTCCGAGTGAGAAGCCCAATGAACACGCACCCGAGGTCAAAGAGGTTGAAGAGTGAACAAGCAAAGAGAAGGGGGTGGCACCCTCACCTTTCAAGCCAAGAATCCCCTACCCCTCTAGGTTGAAGAATGACCAAGCGGATGAATAGTACAAGAAGTTCCTGAGTTTGTTCAACCAACTCCACATTAACATTCCTTTTGTTGAGGCATTATCTCAAATGCCTAAGTATACAAAATTCCTGAAAGATTTGTTAACTAACAAGAGGAAGCTTCATCATTCTGTGCAACATTGGCAATTTAGGTGAAAAAATGGCATTGGCAGACTCAGGGGCCAGTATCAATGTCATGCCATACACCTTCTTTCAGAAGCTAGGCTTGGGCGAGCCTAGGCCCACTCGGATGACTTTTCAATTGGCGGACCGAACGGTGAGACATCTGAGGGGTATCATCGAAGATGTGCTTGTCAAGGGGTATCATCGAATATTTTGTGGTGCTAGACATCGATGAGGATGCGGATGTACCCTTGATACTTGGGAAGCCGTTCTTGTGGACTTCCAAGGCATTGATTGACATGGATGGCGGGGAGCTAACTTTGAGAGTTGGAGATGACAAGCTCACATACTGCCTTACTGAAGCCATGCGGCATTCTCTTGATTTCGATGATACTTTATATTCTCTAGACACTACTGATGAGATTATTGATGAATATATGCAGGAAATGTTCAATCCGGACCCCTACGATGGTTTGTTTGACCAAGAGGAGGAAAATAAAGAAGTAATGATGCTTGGCTCGATGGAAGAAGTACCGTCTACTACAGGGATCCTGAAAAAGGTGCTTCGGAAGATGAAGAGGGCGAGGAGACGCCACTGGAAACGCTCCAAGGCTATTGGAGATGTGCTTGAACCGAACAAGTTGGAAGAACCATTGCTAGGTGGTCCCAAGCCCGATAACTCTCCTTCTACCTTTAAGAGACTTTGCTCGTCATGCTTTCAAGCCATGGGTAAGAGGGTAACATTCATTTATGAGCCCCGGTGAGGTAAGGATGAGGTACATCAATCTTAGTGATGTAAAACAAGCGCTTCTTGGGAGGCAACCCAAGTTTTTACTTTTTTTTCTTAGTTGATAGTTTAGTTTTCGTATGAATAACTTGTTGAGTGTTAGTGTCTTGATTTGATTTTTAGATGCTTCTGTTGTGTATTGTATTATGGATTTTAATGTCATCGTGTGTTTTCATGAGGATTTGGCAAAGTTTATGTCACTTGAGCTTGTTGTTAATATTTTCCGCTGGTGTATTTTGCATAAAAGAGCAGACTCTGAATGCGTAAACATGTTCAGGAAATTTCTACAGAGCCTGCAGAGTTTTCTAAGTCATCCAAAGATAACACACGGGTGTGTGGAATTTGCGCATGCCTGTGGATTTGTATTGCGAGCTCATCCAGAGAATTCACAGGGGCATGGACTCGCCCCTGTGAGCGACCTTGCAATTTTCGCACGCCCGTGGATAACTTCTGCACGGGCGTGTGTTTTCCTGTAGAGACTTGGCAAATTATCCTGAGAGCACACAGGGGTGTGGACTCGACCCTGTGGGCGAACCTTTGAAAAACGCACAGGCATGAGAATTTTCCTCACGCCCGTACGAATCTCTGCAGACGAGCTCTCCCCATCCTGAGAAGACATAGGGGGCGTGAGGTTGCCCCTGTGAGTTGGGCCTGTGAATGTCCACGCCCGTGCTAAATTTCTACATGGGCGTGCGAAACACCAAGCGATTCTTCTTGATTGGATAGAGAAGCCACAGGGGCGTGCGGTTGCCCATGTGGATCGGGCGCACAAGCATGGGTATTTTTTGCACACCCATGTGGTAGCATTTAGAGACAGTGAGTTTTATCCCGAGAGCGCACATGGGCGTGCGTCTGCCCCTGTGGCTCTCTCTTGTGGAGGTGCACGGGCGTGGGTAGTTTCCACACGCCTGTGCGGATGTACAGAACGTAAAGAGCCGCGAGTCCTTTTAAAAGGATCATCGTTTCTTCTCATTTTCACACTTCCCATTCATCTGCAAGCACACTCACACTTTCTCCCGACTTCGTGTTACCAATTTGGTGGGATTTTTACTTGGTTTTCCAGCCAATTCAAAGTTTTTCATCTCAACTCATCGGTAAAATCTTATCATTGTTTTTTCTTTGTCAATTCTTGATTTTAATCAATGAAATCGGTCAATCATGCTTCGTTTCTGCAATTAGAATGATTATACATGTTTAGAATGAAGTTAGAAAGAATTTAAAAATGTATTGTTAGATTTTTGTGGCGCGGCCGTGCATTTGTTCACGCCCCATGGATCTACACGGGCGTGCTGAAATTCTGCACGACCGTGTGGATTTCTTCAGCATTAATTAATTAACTGGTTTGATAAATTTTCTTTCAAATTTTACAGATTATGGCATCTCGGTCAAAGAAGCAAGCCGAGAAACAGCCGCGTAAGTCATCTCTTGAGTCCGAGAGTATGATATTCACTATCCCTGAGCATCAGGCTCATTTTGAGCATCCGTCGAGACTTTGGTTCGGACACACTCGATTCTTGGACACGAGCATATTGAGAGATTTACAACAGGGAGATGAGTTCACAGATGAGGTTGAGGATCTCGTTTCGGTGGATGGATGGAGGCAGTTATTGTCTATTAGAGAGCCAGCCATTCGTGAGCTTATACTTGAGATCTTATTGTCATTCGAGTTCGATAAATCTTATGCAAGATTCGACAGCCTCAACGCCATTCAGTTCAGAGTATTTGGACAGTACTATAACATGAGCATCACTCAGTTTACATGAAGTTCAAGATTTGCTAAATGCTTCTAAGCATAGTCTAATAAGTCGAGGTAATCCAAGAACAACCGGCCCTTGCCTCCAAGCCACCGGTACTAGTCCCCTACAAGGTCCTGGTGGAGAAATCGCTCAATCTCAACACCTCACACCCCATATGACCGGAATACGCTCTAGGGACACCTAAGAGTGAAACTGATTCCTAAAGATAGATCCAACCCTAATTCCCCGCGAAGGATCCCTAACCCCTACATGGTCTCGGCTGAGAAATCTCTCAATCTCACGCCTCACACCAAATATGGTTGCATAGAGTCTAGGGAATACGGAGATAGGAAACACTCAATCAGAAGGGAAAAGGGTACGCTCCACTATCTCATGACTCACCCTCTCAACACTCTTTAACTTTGAAATTCTAACTCTAATGGAGACCTCTCTCTCATCAAAGTAACAAATCATGCATATACAATCAACCACAAGGATCAATAAAACATGCAAGCAATGGGAACACAAGATTATAACTCAAATCAACTCGGATTAACTAGAAACATAAAGCAAATCAATACAAAAGAATAGATCCTAGGGTTCACATGCCCAAGTACCTACTAGGGTTTAGCCCTCCATGGGGCAAGTTACAAGACAATGATTAATACAATGAAAGCAATAAAAGCCATAGAGAAAACCCCCTTGAATTCGTGATGATTGGCCTTGGTCGGTAGTTCAACGTCTTGAAGGATTCCTCTCCGAAGCTAGGTCGCCGGTGGCTTCCCAAGTGCTATGACGGTGAAGGAAACTATCAATTCCTAGATATTTCACATGCCCATGTGGATGCCTAATTCCAGCCCTATTTAAGCTGCGATTTTAGACGTTTTGAGGGTCCTTTTCTCATCTTTTGCCCATCTTTAGAGGCGCAAGCGACTAGGGTTTGGAGAGGCTTTAGCTAGGTTTTTGGAGTGGTTCTATGGCCTTCAACACCGTGTTCCTTTAGAAGATAGTTATTGGGAGAGCTTTTATCGGCATCAATTCTATGAGCTATGCCTTAGGCTTGATGAGGGAACCCTTGGAGAAGATGATAAGTGTCTAAATGTACGTATTTGAGTATATGTATTTGTTACCTCTAGCATGCATTTTCATGAGAATTGATGCCCGTTTTGTGCTTAATCGTGTGTTATTTGCTTTTCAGGGCACGGGAACGCCATAGAAGACACGAGGATATGATTTTGGCGAAAAAGGGAAGAAAACCATGTCGAAGTACTGTAGCAGAGACACTGCAGCATCGAAGATTACTGTAGCTGCCAATGTAGCACCTGGAGAGTTTCGAATCAGGGATCTAATCATGGCATACGGACTCAATGCTGCCCTGTATGGAGCCCGGGATGGTCACTGTAGCTATAATAGAAGATATTTACTTGATGGAGTTTGCCTACCCCAAATAGTGTCAATGTTGAGCTCCATAGCGAGTGGCATGACACTCGGGATGGAGGCCATTTGGAGGGTATACTAGGGATCTTGGAAGACTTTTAGGGGGGACTTCTTCTTGGCCTCTTGGGCCGCCGCCACCACACAATCTTGAGGCCTTCCAGCCATCCTCCGGTGACGATCCTTGGGGGAAACGAGCACGCATCATCACCAAGAGGGAGAGGAGCATAGGAGAAGGAGTTGGAGTGAAGATCTAAGCCACCATTGCATCACCATTCAAGGCTTCATCGATTCAAGGGGATCAAGACCGTAGAGGGGGTTTTCTTGCTTCTTTATTGTCTTTCTTTTCCTTGTATGTTGTTTAAGTGTCCCTTGTAATGAGGGATTAACTTATTGTTGTGTTTGGATTTGGATGAACCCTAGGGCTAATCTTGTGTATGAACTTGGAATGTTGTTCTTCATTGATTTTGATGGTTGTTTGAGATTCAATCTTTCATGCTTTAATGTCTAGAATTACATGTATGGAGAGATCCGTAATTCTACTATGAGTTGTATGCGTAGATGTGACCTACTCACGTGTACTAGATCTAGGAGAGATTGAAAGGGAATACTTGTGCCTACACGCCGAGAGATCGGGTGTTGGTAGCCCTCCATTGCTAGGTTTAAGCCGAAGGATAGTAGGTTTACTCCTATTAGAGAACTCCAAGAACTTAATGCTATCATAGGTGTGTTAATCCGGAAGAGATTCCGATTGACATTCGTATGGGATCAGGTCTCTTGGTCTCATGAGAGATTGGGGCTAATCGACTCACGAGGTCTCTTGGTCTCAATTATCATCAATGCATCTTTAACTCATCCTAGTTCGGGACTTAATGACAACCCTAGGTGGATTCCTTGTCCAAACACTACCTTCTCATGCTTGATACTCCCTTGTTTATTTACATTTGTGTGCTAGTTACCCGGCCATAGATTAGTTAGTTTATTTTATTTTATTTCGTTTGTTCTTCATACTAAGAATTGTAGGCTAGATAATAGGTGAAGAGTGAGTAATAATACTTCCTTGGAGCCGTGGAATACTACGACCCCTGTGTCACTCACAGGGTATTACTTGGCGATCCCGTACACTTGCGGGTGATCAACCAGAAGACGTGGTGACTCTACAAGACTATCAATACGGACTACGAGGAGGTTTTACTTATGGATTGCATGCTTTTACATTCGATTTCATTATTGATTGTAACTTGCTCCATGGAAAGCTAAACCCCTAGTGGGTGCTTGGAATTGCAAACCCTAGGATGATTTTGTTTCATTGATTTTTCATTATGTTTTTTTAATTGATGTTTTAAATTGAGTTCCAACCTTGAATGCTTGTTGAATTGATTTTTCCTTAGAGTGACACTAGGGTTGAGAATTTACCTTGGTAATCCTTGTGGATGAGTGACACACCACGAGGGTTAGACAAAGCTAGGTTGAAGAGGGTCGAGAGGGTGAGTAGAGAGGTAGCGGTATGTTCCCTTTCTCTTCCGATGTGATTTATCCTACCTCCACATTCCAAGAGTTCTTTACGGTCTTAATAGAGTGAAGAGCTAAGAGACAAACTCCATTGGGGATTAGTTGCACAAGCAACAGAGTGAAGTGTTAAAGTAATCCTTAGTGCTGGGGCTTAATTGTGACTAGGGGTCTTTCACCTAGACCAAAGGGTAAGATCTATATTAGGAAATAGGGTTTATCACTTGGAGTCCCCAAATCTTCATGCAACCCCATATAGTGTGAGGCATCGAGAGTATCCCTTTCCACCGACGGTTAGTCATGGTTGACCTTATGTTCGGGACTTTGTCTCTTAGGATTTCCATGACTCATTAAACATGATAAAAGTAATGCTCATTATAAGGAAAGAACACTTTGACACGCGTCCGAATATGCGTGTTACCCGCAAGTGCACGGGTGTTAAAATAATAATTACCCCAGTGAGTGGGTAGTTGAATCCACAGGGAACAGGGCTACTAGTACTAACTTCTTCTCTGCTTTCTAGCCTAATGATAAATGAAAAGGTATGGTGATCTAATGTGCGAAGAAATGAATACCGGAGACAAATATGCAAGGGTGAAATGGATGGAGATCTCAATCAGTAAAAGTGGGGTATTCAGGCAATGCTCACCCTAAGATTCAGGTATTAGGTATCGAATGAGCAAAGTGTTTCTATTAAGAGTAAGTTAAGTCATGGATATCCAAATATAATCAGATCCGGCCTCCCGATCACCGATACTAGTCCCCTACGAGGTCCCGGTGGAGAAATCGCTCAATCTCAACACCTCACACCACATATGACCACAAAGCACTCTAGGGATTCCAATAGGTGTATCCGATTCCTAAAGATTGATCCAACCCTAATTAGCGGCGAAGGATCCTAACCCCTTACAAGGTCCCGGCGGAGAAATCTCTCAATCTCACGCCTCACACCAAATATGGTTGCATAGAGCTTAGGGAACGGAGATAAAATACACCAATCGGAGGGGAAAGGGGATACTCTCTATCTCATGACTCACCCTCTCAACCCTCTTCAATCTTGAGGTTCTAACCCTAATGGAGACCTCTCTCTCACCAAGGTAATAAATCATGCAAACCAAATAACCAAAAGAACAATAAGGCAAGCAAGTATTAGACAATCAAGATTAAAACTTAATCAAACTCGGATTAAATAGAAACACTAAGCAAATCCACAAAAGATGAGAATCCTAGGGTTCACAAGCCCAAATACCATATAGGGTTTTAGCTCCCCATGGAGCAACATACAAAACACACCATCAATGAATGAAAGTACATTAAAACCATATAAATAAACCCCCTTATATATGAACTGATGGCCTTGATGGAGAGCTTCAACGTCATAAAGGAGCCACTCCGAAGCTAGGTTTACCGGCGGTTTCCTTGATGCTATGACGGAGGAGGAATCGATCAAAGTTGGTGACGAAGCACCTCCAAAGCCGCAAAGACCTCCTCTCCAAACCCTAGCCGTCTCACCCCTCAAGAGCCGCACAAAAGATGAGAAAGAATAGGGCAAAACGGCTATTTATAGGCCTAAAGACCGCGTTTGTCACGTGCCCCCACGCGCTCGTGTGGATTTTCCACGTGGCCGCGTGGGCTGCAGGAATTTTCACGCGGGCATGTGAACAATAATTTTGCTACAGTACTTTTCACAAAACACGATCCGAACACTCTTCTCTTGAGGCCACATGTCCGGGCACAGGTCCATGTGGTAGGCTATAAAACTTTTCTTCAACGATGTATCTTCGAGAGGTCTTGCAATCTTCACAAAGAGAAGGAACATGAAGATGTGGCTGTCTTTGTGCCCTTCCAACTAGTGAATTGACTTGAATTTTCTTGGAAGTTGGCACACATCTCCATGTTGATGAACTCCTCTGGTGTCTTGGTCCTTGAATTGAATAAGAACTCCCAACATTATGTCTTTATAGCCCATCTTTGCTTCCTTTTTACTTTTCAAGGCATTTACAGCCTATATGCATAAAAGAACACCAAATACACAATATGAGACATAAACGATGGTAAAAATGATGCTCAATAAATGTAAAACACATATAAAAATATGTCTACTCAAGCACTTGTCACACTTCGCATTATTATTGCACAAGCACTTATCAAACTCCCCCACACTTAAGCTTTTGCTTGTCCTCAAGCAAAGAAATTAAACATTGAAGCATAGAAGAAGGAAAGATTGAAAGCGCTTGGCCTTAGGTTCACCAAAGCATGCAAGGAGAGCATTCTACATGTAAGAGAAATTTCAACACTAAATACGAAAAAATCAATGCTCTAGCTAAAATCTTGAATAAAAAATGACAACAACCCGAAATCATGTAAGTGTGTGTAAACTCACTCAATTCAATCCAAAGTATACTCCTCAAAATTCTAAGTAAAAGGGACTTATTCATCTAAAAAACATAACAAAACAACAAGATGGTAGTAACTTCACACATCCTCTAAGGTAGCCCTTTCCAAAGCGGCTGCTAAGATGGCTTTCCCACTTTTGAGGTGGTAGCTCTTTCTACCGGTTCTTTCACTTTTATTCTAAGTGTACATTCGAGCTTGGGATCTCCTTCAATCAATATCGAAGGGTTCCCTCGGGTCATAACCTGGAGCTATACCAAAAGAAAGATAACAAAATCGAAAGGATGATAGAAAAGAAGATATGAAATAGAATGAATGAATGAATAACTAAGAAAACAAAGTGCAAAATATCTCTAAACGCCTACACTCTGGCAACGGCACCAAAAACTTGATATGTCCGTATATGCGTGTAAACCGCAAGTGCACGGGTGTTGAACTAATAATCCCAGATGAGTGGGTATCGTATCCACAGAGAGTAGGGAATAAAGACACTTAAGTTGTTTCTTAACTAATGTGGAAGATGAATAGTGATAAGTGTGACAAAATATGAAATAACGAAAATAAAAACAACAAGATAGAGAGCACAAGTAAAGGAAAAGGTAAGGCAATCGATAAAGATGGGGTACTCGGATATTGATCCACCTAAAATAATCGTTTCAAGTGCAAGAACCCTCTATTATACTTCCTAATTGATGTAACAATGAGTCGTGGAAATCCTTAATTACATGATCCCAAATCTAAGGTCAACCATGCCTAACTCTATACAGGTCCCGGAGGAGAGATTGAATAACCTCTCAACCTCGCACTCGCATAGAATTGCAATGAGCTCTAGGGATTCCAAGTGATAAACCCTATTCCTATATATAGACCTAACCCTTTGGTCGAGGTGGAAGATCCCTAGCCACAATTAAGCCCTAGGTGCTAAAATCACTTCAAGGATTTACTCCATTGCACTCGCAACTAAACCCCAGTGGAAGGTCATCCCTTAGCCCATTCACTCTATTATGGCCGCAAAGAACTCTTGGAATGTGGAGGTAGGATACATCACACTGGAGGGGAAAGGGGGCGCTCCGTTACCTCTCGACTCACCCTCTCAACCCTATGTAATTTAGCTTTGTCTAACTCTCATGGTGTATCACTCACTCATAAGAGTTACCAACAAGAACTCTCAACCCTAGTGTTACTCTAGGGGAGTGCTCATACAATCAGGTCTCCAAGATTGGAACTCACAATAAATATCAATTAATTGAAAGCATAATAAAGAGATTCAATAAAATGAATACATCCTAGGGTTCACAAATACCCAAGTACCCACTAGGAGTTTTGCTCTCCATGGAGCTAGATACAACTAATGAAATTGAAAGTAAAAAAAAAGCATCCATATAAAACCCCCTCATTAGTCGTGGCGATGGTCTTGTGGAGAGTCCTTTACTCATCGCAAGAGTCCCTTTGTCCGGCCTAGGATACGCCTCGCCGGATCGGTGCCGATGAAGGCTCTCCCACTAACCTTCTTCCAAACGGCACGGGATGTCAAAACCGTAGAACCTCTCCAAAACCGTTGCCAATACCTCTCAAAACCCTAACCACCGCCCTCTTTCAAGTTGGGGAAAAGATGGAGAAAAGAATGCTGAAATAGGGGCTGAAATCGGCTTTTAAAGGGCTGCAATCAGGAATCCACAAGCCCATGTGAGCGGCACTGTGAATTTTTCATACGGGCGTGTGGAATTTCCACACACCCGTTGGATTCTTTGTTTTCCTGTTATCTTGGCCAGCTGTAAACAGTGCTGCTACAGTATCTTTGCTACATTGTTTCTATAATATCCTGCTACAGTACCAGCCTGAAATACTGCCGAATCCATACTTTCATCGAGGTAACGCAAATGGGCACATGTTTACGTCATGGATCGCCTTGCTTCTTCAATAACGGACATGTTGGTGGAGATCTTGTTTTATATGCACAAGTCAGAATGCTTGAATGTGACTGCCCTTGTGCCTCTCCAAATAGTTATGCTAACTCGAGTACGAGGAGGTTGGCACACATTCTTGCATCTGTAACCCGACCTATGTCTTCGCATTTGAACCTTAGCAAGATTTCCTTCAAAATTAGTGTATTATGACCCACATTGGCTTCTTTCTCTCATAATTGGCCTCATGACCTTACCTGCATAAAAGTAACATAAATACACCTATATTAGCATTAAAACCCGAGAAAAGTAATGCTTAACACAAGGAAAGAACACTTCGTATTCTTATCACACAAGTACTTATCAAACTCACCCACACTTAAGCTTTTGCTTGTCCTTAAGCAAAGATTAAAACATTATATGCATGCATGAAGGAAATATTAGAAGTGCTTGGCCTTAGGTTCACCAAAGCATACAAAGAGAGCATTCTACAAGTATGGAAAATTTCCACACTAAATACGAAAAATCAATGCTCTAGCTAAAAACTTGAATAAAAAAGGAACAATAAACCCGAAATCATGTAAGTGTGTGAACTCACTAAAAACAACCCAAAGTATACTCCTCACTGTTCTAAGTACAAGGGACTTATTTATCTACAAAAAATAACAAAAATTTCAAAAATGGTAGTAGCTTCACACATCCTCTAAGGTAGCCCTTTCCAAAGCGGCCGCTAAGGTGGCTTTCACACTTTCGAAGTGGCAGCTCTTTCTACCGGAGTGATAGTTTTCACTCATCCTATGAGATAACTCTTTCTCTCATTAGGGCATAACTAGTATCCGACTTATAAGAGTAGCTTCATACTTTATAGGTGGTAGCTCTTTCCACCCAACAAGAACAAATAAACAATAAAACTATTTTGTTCCTTCTTTTCATTTTTTTCCATTTTTTTTAAAATTAACACAATAAACAACTATAACTAGTCCCTTATACATCAAACATCAGTTTCCAAAAGAGTTCAAAGAGTGAGTAGTGCGACAAGTGTCAATCGGGCAAAAAAATTCCTAGAAATTCAAGCAAAAACTAGAGCATGAAAACATTCAATCTAAAAAAAAATCTCCTAAATTCAAGAATACAATCAATGCAACTAAGGTGAACCGCCATTGGCTATGTGAGCATGTATATCAATCAAAACTACTATAAAAGAGATGCGTACACTATATGAAACTCCCCTCCCCCACTTAAGTTGTACATTGTCCCTAATGTACACATGCAAGCTCATTCATAATATAAATCAATTAAATTCAGATGTGGGAGAAGCAATCAAAACAATACTTCACTTACTCCTAGTGTTGCATTTGATGGAGCTAAGTCCATGGGAGTGTTTTTCCAATGGGTTGTGAAGCTTACACGGCCAAGTGCCAAAACACCTTGGCCATGCCCATGACAAAGTCTCAATTCCCATGATGAAAAGACCATCTGCACGCATACACGAGGGGGGTTTAGTGAAGCTCAATAAAAATAAACATAACTCGAGTATATAAAAGATGAAGTAATGAATACAACTTGAGATAGCAAAATAAAAAACAAACCCAGAAGGAGAGTCCTTTATGAGGGTACAAGTCCAAAATAAAATGCTGAAGTAAAAGAAAGGAAAATTAAAATAAAATATAAAGTCAAGTGTCGATGTTGTCCTCTGGCTTTGCTGCTGCTACTGCTGATGAAGTACATAGTGGGTCAACTGGTGCTGGAATAGGGGATGGAGGTGCAGAAGATGCAGAGGGGGCCTGAGGAGTCCTCGGCTGCAGGACAAATGATGAGCCGACGTCTCACTCTAAGATCTGCTGTAATGTGTCAAAATGTGCCATAAACTCCATATACTGTGTGGCCTGCGCAACCCTAATATCGGTAATCTCTGCTTAGGCCTCTACTTCCTCTGTTCGTATCACCCCACAGCGCTCTCGCGTCTCTCAAAATGATAATGGGCTCGAGATGGTGAAAACATGCGCACGTGGGGTGGGTCCTCTGTCACCGGAGGTGCCTCGGTCTCCATAGGTGCTGACTGAGGCTCGGGGGCAGGCTGGGAAGCCTCGGCATCATCACCCTGCTTCTCGGCTATCTCTGGGGTCAGTAGAACTAGAGCATGAACCCCCGTGTGAACCCTGCGAACCATGCCCATCAATCTCATCGTCTCCAGACTCAGGGGAACAGGTATACTCGTCTTCTTGGCCCCGCGAATCACGCCCAAGAGACCCATGCCCAGAACTAGTCTCGTAATGTAAGGGCCAGAGAAGATCGCTCCCAATCTAGCATAGTGGCCCTAATGTCGAATGTACTCAGCGACGATGTGCCTTAGATGGATCGGTATGCGCTGCATCATTGAATATAAGTACAGAAGCTCTTTCTGGCTCAGGACGCCAGTCCTATCACCACGGCCATTCACCGACCTACTCATGATGGCATGTAGATAGCAGTACGCAGGTTAGGAAAGGCACGTTGCCTTGGACACCCTCGGCTCATACTGGCCCTGACCACATAATTCTCTGTACTCTCTCTGTGGGGTCAGGGCTCCAGGATAATCGGTCGGTAACTAAGAGTACTGCTCAATGTCGGTAAATGCCTCCTCGTACAAGCTGAGCTAACTGAAAACTGAGTGAATACTCAGACTATAGTGATGTCCAAGTGCTCTGAACTGAAAAGTATCGAGGTCGCCGAATCTCGCATATGATATGTCGAACTCGAATGACGACAGAACCTCCAGTGTAAGCTCCCGGATGGCTAGCTCTCTAATAGACAACAACTGCCTCCAACCACCCACCGACACGAGATCCTCAACCTCATCGGTAAACTCGTGTCCCTGCTGGAAATCTCTCAGTATGCTCGTGTCTAAGAATCGAGTCTGTCTGAACTGAAGTCTTGACAAACGCTCGAACAGATCCTGGTGCTCGGGGATGGTGAATCTCATGCACTCATACTCAGGAGATGACTCACACGGCCGCTTATCAGCTTGCTTCTTTGACCGAGGTGCCATAATCTTCAAAAATTGAAAGAGAATCGATCAAACAAGTTAAGTAAACATAGCTGCAGAAATCCACATGGTCGTGAGGAATTTCCGCATTCCTGTGTGGATCCACGGGGCGTGAACAAATGCACGACCACACCTCAAACTCCACAAATGCACCATTATAATGCTTCTACTTCGTTCTAAATATAGATAAACATTCTAATTGAAGAAATGAAGCATTATTGACTAGTTTCATAAATGAAAATCATGAATTTGTGTAGGAAATCAAAGATAGGGCTTACTGCCGATTTGAGATTAGAAAGCTTTGAAAATGGCCGGAAAACCAAGCAAAATCCTTCCAAATTGGCGATACGAGGTTGGGAAACAATATATGAGTGCTCTCAGACAAATGAAGGATATAAGGGTGAAGAGAAACGATAATCCTTTTAAAAGGACTCGCGCCTCTTGGCGTAATGTACATCCGCACGGGCGTGTGGAAATTACCCAAGCCCGTGCGTCTCTACAGGAAAGCCTTATAGGGGCAGATGCACTCCCTGTGCTGTCTCAGGAAAACACTCACTGCCTCTAAATGCTCTCGCACGGGCGTGCAGAAAATACCTACGCACGTGCACCCGTCCCACAGGGGCAGACGCAAGCCCCTATGGTTGCTCTGGACATCCAAGAAAAATTGCTAAGTGTTCCATACGCTCGTGTGGAAATTCCGCACGGGCGTGGACAATCATAGGCCCAACTCACAAGGGCAAGCGCATGCCCCTGTGACTTCTCGGGATGGAGAGAGCTCCTTTGTAGAGATTCGCATGGGCGCGCGGAACTTACCCACACCCGTGCAGTTTTCACAAGGTCGCCCACAGAAGCCAGTCCATGCCCCTGTGTGCTTTCGGGATAATCTGCCAATCTTTGTAGGAATTCACACGCCCATGCGGAAATTACCCACGGGCGTGCAAGAATCGCATGGTCGTTCAAAGGAGCGAGTCCACGCCCCTGTGCCTTATCTGGATGAGCTTGCAAAGCAAATTCACGGGCGTGCGGAAATTCCACACACCCGTGTGTTTTCTCTTGATGCCTTAGAAAACTCTATAGGCTCTGCAGAAAATTTTTGAACATGTTTACACACTCAGAGACTGCGCTAAATTGTAAATTTTACCAGTGAAAATCATGAGAAATAGCTTAAACGACTTCGCCAAATCAACGTGAAAACACACGATGACAATTCGAAACCCACAATAAAATCGCAGCACAAGTATATAAAAATCAAGACACCAACACTCAACACTTTATTCATGCACACACTAAACTACTAAACTACGAAAACAGTAAACACTGGGGTTGCCTTCCAAGAAGTGCTTGTTTAACATCACTTAGCTTGATGTACCTTGTCTTACCTCACAGGGGCTCATAGATGAAAGTTGCCCTCTTACCCATGGCTTGGAAACATGATGAGCAAAGTCTCTTGAAGGTAGAGGGGAAATTATCAGGCTTGGGACCACCTAGCAATGGTTCACCCAACTTTTTCTCTTCACGCACGTCTCCAACAGCCTTTTTAATTTTTGTAGCACCTTCTTCAAGATCCCCGGGGTAGATGGTAGTTCTTCTGTCGAACCAAGCATCATTACTTCTTCATTGTCCTCCTCTTGGTCGAATAAGCCTTCGTATGGATCCCGATTGAACATTTCCTGCATTTATTCATCTACAATCTCATTAGTAGTGTCTAGAAAATACAAAAGTATCATTAAAATCAAGAGAATGCCGCATGGCTTCAGCAAGGCGGTATGTGAGCTTGTCATCTCCAACTCTCAAAGTTAGCTCTCCGCCATCCATGTCAATCAAGGCTTTGGAAGTCCGCAAAAACAGCCTCCCAAGTATCAATGGTACATCTGCGTACTCATCGATGTCTAGCACAACAAATCTACAGGAAATATATACTTGTCCACCTTGATAAGCACATCTTCGATGATACCCCTCGGATGTCTCACTGTTCGATCCGCCAATTGCAAAGTCATTCGAGTAGGCCTAGGCTCGCCCAAGCCTAGCTTTTGAAAGAAGGTGCATGGCATGACGTTGATACTGTCCCCTGAGTCCGCCAATGCCATTTCTTCACCTAGATTGCCAATATTACACGGAATGATAAACCTTCCCGGGTCTTTCTTCTTGTTCGGCATGTTCTTTTACAAAACCACCAAGCAAGATGCATCTAAAATCACTGAAGCACTCTCCTCTAACTTCCTCTTGTTGGTCAACAAGTCTTTCAAGAATTTTGCATACTTAGGCATTTGGGCCAATGCCTCAACAAAAGGAATATTGATGTGGAATTGTTTGAACAAACTCAGGAATATTTAATTTAACTTATTATTTTTATTATCATTATGATTATGATTTGATTTGATTTGATTGATTGATTTTTTTTATTTATTATCGAATTTTATTTTATTTTAATTATATAAGTTATGAAAGTTTGACACGTCTGTATATGCGTGTAAACCGCAAGTGCACGGGTGTCAAACTAATAATCCTAGATGAGTGGGTATCGTATCCACAGAGAGTAGGGAATAAAGACACTTGAGTTGTTTCTTAACTAATGTGGAAGATAAATAGTGATAACTGTGACAAAATATGAAATAACGAAAATAAAAACAACAAGATAGAATGCACAAGTAAAGGAGAAGGTAAGGCAATCGATAAAGATGGGGTACCGGGATATTGATCCGCCTAGGACAATTGTTTCAAGTGCAAGAACCCTCTATTATACTTCCTAACTGATGCAACAATGAGTCGTGGAAATCCTTAATTACATGATCCCAAATCTAAGGTCAACCATGCCTAACTCTATACATGTCCCGAAGGAAAGATTGAATAACCTCTCAACCTCGCACTCGCATAGAGTTGCAACTAGCTCTAGGGATTCCAAGTGATAAACCCTATTCCTATATATAGACCTAACCCTTTGGTCCAGGTGAAAGATCCCTAGCCACAATTAAGCCCTAGATGCTAAAATCACTTCAATGCTTCACTTCGTTGCACTCGCAACTAAGCCTTTGCGGAAAGTCATCCCTTAGCCCATTCACTATACTATGGCCACAAAGAACTCTTGGAACGTGGAGGTAGGATAGATCACACCGGAGAGGAAAAGGGACGCTCCACTACCTCTCGGCTCACCCTCTCAACTCTATCTAATCTAGCTTTGTCTAACTCTCATGGTGTGTCACTCACTCACAAGAGTTACCAAGAAGAACTCTCAACCCTAGTGTCACTCTAGGGGAGTATTCATACAATCAAGTCTCCAAGATTGGAACTCACAATAAACATCAATTAATTGAAAGCATAATAAAGAGGTTCAATGAAATGAATACATCCTAGGGTTCACAAATACCCAAGTACCCACTAGGGGTTTAGCTCTCCTTGGATCTAGATACAATCAATGAAATCGAATGTAAAAACAAAGCATCCATAGAAAAACCCCTCTTTAGTCGTGCGATGGTCTTGTGGAGAGTCCTCTACTCGTGGTAAGGGTCCTTTTGTCCGGCCTAGGATACACCTCGCCGGATCGGTGCCGATAAAGGCTCTCCCACTAACCTTCTTCCAAACGGCGCAGGATGTCGGAGCCGTAGAACCTCTCCAAAACTGTTGCTAATACCTCTCAAAACCATAGCTGCCACCCTATCTCAAGTTGAGGAAAAGATGGAGAAAAGAATGCTGACATCGGGGCTGAAATCGGCTTTTAAAGGGCTAGAATCGGGAATCCACAAACCCATGTGGGCGCCCCTGTGGATTTTTCATACGGGCGTGTGGAATTTCCACACGCCCGTGTGGATTCTTTGTTTTTTTATTTTATCAGCCAGCTGTAAACAATGCTGCTATAGTATCTTTGCTGTAGTGTTTTCTATAGTACCCTGCTACACTACCGGCCTGAAATACTCCCAAATCCATACTTTCATCGAGGTAATGCAAACAGGTAAACGTTTACGTCGTGGATCGCCTTGCTTTTTTAATAACGGATATGTTGGTGGAGATCTTGTTCTATATGCACAAGTCAGAATGCTTGAATGTGACAGCCCTTGTGCCGCTCCAAATAGTTGTGCTAACTCAAGTACGAGGAGGTTGGCACACATTCCTGCATCTGGAACCCGACTTATGTGTTCGCGTTTGAACCTTTAGCAAAATTTCCTCCAAAATTAGTGCATTACCACCCACATTGGCTTCTTTCTCTAATAATCTGCCTCACAACCCTACCTGTATAAAAGTAATATAAATACACCCATATTAGCGTTAAAACCAGAGAAAAGTAATGCTCAGTGACAGTGCTCCCCGCAAGTGCACAGAGTTATCGAAGTAATAAGTCCCAAGTGAGTGGCGTATCGTATCCACAGGGAAAAGGGAATAAAAATACTTAATTTGCTTCTTAACTATATGAAAGTTGGATAGTGATATATGTGACAAGATTCAATTCTTAAATGTAAAACAATCTGAAAGAGAACAAAAGTAAAGGAGAAGGTAAGGCAATCGATAAAGATGGGGTACCCGGGTATTGATCCGCCTAGGAAAATCATTTCAAGTACAAGAACTCTCTATTATACTTTCTAACTAATGCAATGGCGAGTCAGGGATATCCTTTAATGCATGGCCCTGAATCTAGGGTTAACCAAGCCTAATCCTCTACATGTCCCGGAGGAGAGGTTGAACAACCTCTCAACCTCGCACTCATAAGAAGGATTGCATTAAGCTCTGGGGATTCCAAGTGATAAATCTCTTCCTAATTGTAGACCTAACCCATTAGTCCAGAAGAAAGATCCCTAACCACAATTAAGCCCTAGATGCTAAAATCACCTTAACGCTTCACTCCATTGCACTCGCAACTAAGCCCCAGCAGAGGGTCATCCCTTAGCTCATTCGCTCTATTATGACCGCAAAGAACTCGAGGAACGGAGGTAGAATCTATCACACAGGAGAAGGAAGGGTACGCTCCTGTACCGCTCGACTCACCCTCTCAACCCTCTCCAATCAAGCTTTGTCTAACTTTTGTGGTGTGTAACTCACTCACAAGGGTTACCACATGAACTCTCAACCATCGTGTCACTCTCAGGGAGTATTCAAACAATCAAACATTCAAGATTGGAACTCACAATAACATCAATTAATTGAAAGCATAATAAAAAGATTCAATGAAACTAATACATCCTAAGGTTCACAAATACCCAAGTACCCACTAGAGGTTTAGCTCTCCATGGAGCACAATACAAACGATAATGAAATCAAATGTAAAAGTGAACAATCCATAGGAAAACCCCCCTCGATAGTCGTGGCGATGGTCTTGTGGAGAGTCCTCTACTCGTCACAAGATCCCCTTGTCCGGTATAAGATACGCCTCGCCGAATCAATCCAACGGAGACTTCCTTACCAACCTTCTTCCAAAGAGATGACGATGTCGGAGCCATAGAACCTCTCCAAATCCTAAGCCAATACATCTCAAAACCCTAGCTGCAGCCCTCTCTCAAGTTAGGGAAAAGATGGAGAAAAGAATGTCAAAATCGGGGCTGAAATCGGCCTTAAATAGGGTCAGAATTGGGATTCCACACGCCCCTGTGGATATTCCACACAGGCCTGTGGAATTATTACATGGGCATGTGGAATTTCCACATGCCCTTGTGGCTCCTCTGTTTTGCTCTTTCTTCGGCCCACTGTGAACAGTACTTGCTACAACGATTTGCTACATTACCTGCTACAGTAACGGCCCAAAATACTCCCGAATCCATGCTTTCATCGAGGTAATGTAAACGGGCACACGTTCACGTCGTAGATCGTCTTAGTTCTTCAATAAAAGGTCACGTTGGTGGAGATCTTGCTAAATATGCACAAGCCGGAATACTAGGATGTAACTGTCTTCGTGCCCCTCCGAATCATTGCCTTAGCTCGAATACAAGGAGGTTGGCACACATTCTAGTATTCTAAACCCGACTCATGTCTCCGTGTTTGAGCCTTCTCAAGATGTCCTCCAAATAATGCGTAAAACAATCTACAATAGCTTCGTTCACAATTAATCCAACCTGCATTAAAGTACATAAATACACACTTATTAGTGCTAAAACCTGATAAAAGTAATGCTCATCATAAGGAAAGAACGCTTTGCATTCTTATCATACAAGCACTTATCAAACTCCCGCACACTTAAGCTTTTGCTTGTCCTCAAGCAAAAATTATAACATTGTATGCATAGATGAAGGGACTATTGGAAGTGCTTGGTCTTAGGTTCACCAAAGCATGCAAAGAAAGCATTCTAATAGTAAAGGAAATTTCAACACTAAATACAAAAGAATCAATGCTCTAGCTAAAAACTTGAATAAAAAAGGACTACAAACTATACTCCTCAAAGTATACTCCACAAAGTTCTAGGTATAAGGTACTTATTTATCTATAAAGAGTATGAAACACTTCAAAAAGGGTAGTAGCTTCACACATCATCTAAGATAGCCCTTTCCAAAGCGGGCGCTAAGGTGGCTTTCACACTTTCGAGGCGGTAGCTCTTTCTACCGGGGTGGTAGCTTTCACATATCCCATGAGATAACTCTTTCTCTCAATAGGGCATAGCTAGTATCTTACTTATGAGAGGAGCTTCATACATCATGGGTGGTAGCTCTTTCCACCCAACAAGCAGAATTAAAAGATAAAAATAGTTTGCTATTTCTTTCTTTTCCATTTTCCATTTTTTTTAGTAAATAAACACAAGAAACAAAATTAAAACTGGTCCCTTTAACCTTAGACTTGAGTTTCCAAAAGAGTTTAAAGAGTGAGAAGTGTACAAAATGTTATTCGGGCAAAAATTCCTAAAAATTCAAGCAAGAACTAGAGCATGAGAACATTCAATGTTAAAAATTATCTTAAACTCAAGAATACCATCATTACAACTACGGTGAACCGTAATTGGCTATGGGAGCATCTATATCAATTAAAATAGTGTAAAAGATATGTGCACTATGAAACTCCCCCCCCTACGCTTAAGTTGTACATTGACCTCAATGTACACATTCATGCTCACATATAATGTATATCAATCAAGAACAAATGTGGGAGAAGCAATCGAAACAATACTCCCCTGACTCCTAGTGTTGTATTTGATGGAGCTAAATCCTTGGGGGTGATGTTCCAACGGGTTATGAGGCACACACAACCAAGTGCCGAAGCACCTTGACCGTATCTATGACAAGTTCTCAATTCCCATGATGACAAGACCATCTGCACGCATACACGAGCGGGTTCAGTAGAGCTCAATAAAAGAAAAATAAAAACTCACGTATATATAAGATAGAGCAAGAAATACAACTCGAGACAAAAAAATGAAAATAAACTGAGAAGGAAAGTCCTTTCTGAGGATAACATGTCCAAAATAAAATACAAGTAAAAATAAAATAAAAGCAAGTCAAGTGTCGGCGCCATGCTCTGGCTCCTCTGCTGCTGGTGCTGGATCAGAAGGTGCTGGTGGGTCCAATGATGGTGCGGTAGGAAGGATCTGCTGTAAAACGTCAAAATGCGCCATGAACTCTTTGAATTGTGCGGCCTGTGTCGTGTGCACCTCTATTGTCTCCTCTCGTGCCTCAGTTATCTCTGTCCATATCACCCCCACGGCACTCTCGAGCCTCTTAAAATGATCATGGGCTCGGGATGGTGAGAACATACCTACCAGGGATGGGTCCTTTGTCGCCGGAGGTGCGTCAGTATGATCTCACTCTTGTTGTGACTCTAAAGTTGGCTGAGACCCTTCAACTGCGGCTTCCTTGTACCCAGCTGGCATATTCAGCACAAAAACAACCCTTGGATATCTCTTGATCATACCCATAAGCCTCATTATTTCCAAACTGAGGGGTGCTGGAATTACCGTTTTCTCAGCACCTCTAACCGTATTTCGTAGACTCATCCCAAGAATGAGTCTAGTGATGTATGGACCTGAGAAAATGACACCAAGCCTGGGGTATTGGCCCTGATGCCTCAAATATTCCGCTACAATGTGTCCCAGATGAATTAGGTCATTTTGCACCATGGAGTATAGGTATAAAAGTTCCTGCTTGCTAGGGACTCCCGTGCTACCGCCTCGACCGTTCACTGATTTACTCAAGATGGCGTGAAGGTATCTGTAACTAGGTCTAGAAAGACATGTGGCCTTGGATACTCTTGGCTCATATCGCCCCCGTCTACATAATTCGGTAAGCCTTCTGGGTGGTTAGGTTTCCACAATAGTTAGTCGGCATCTGATAAGTGCTTGTGCAATATGAATGTGAAGCGTTCTTTCCTTATGTTGAGCATTACCTTTCTCGGGTTTTTACACTAATATGTGTGTTTTTATGTTACTTTTATGTAGGTAGGGTTGTGAGGCTGACTATGAAGGAAAGAAGCCAATGTGGATCATAATGCACTGATTTTGGAGAAAATCTTGCTAAGGTCCAAACGCGAAGACATAGGTCAGGTGTGAGATGCTAAAGTGTGTGCCGACCTCCTCATATTTGAGTTAGCACAACCATTTGGAGGGGTACAAGGACAGTCACACTCAAGCATTCTGACTTATGCACAAAGAACAAGATCTCCACCAACTTGTCCGTCATTAAAGAAGCAAAGCGATCCATGATGTGAACGTGTGCCCGTTTGCGTCACCTCGATGAAAGTATGGATTCGGGAAGTATTTTAGGTATGGTACTGCAGCAGAGCACTGCAACAAAATACTGTAGCAGCACTATTCACAGCCGGCCGAGAAAGCAGGAATTCAGAGAATCCACACGGGCGTGCGGAAATTATACACGCCCGTGTGGAAATTCCACATGGGCGTGTGTAAAATTCACAGGCCCGTGTGGTCGCCGGATTCCAGCCCTATTTAAAGCCGATTCAGCCCCGATTTCAGCATTCTTTTCTTCATCTTTTCCCCAACTTGAGAGAGGTTTTCGGCTAGGGTTTTGAAAGGTATTGGCTAAGGTCCTGAGGAAGAAGGTTGGTAGGGGAGCTTCCGTCGAGGTGTATCCTATACCGGACGAGGGAATCCTTGGACGACGAGTAGAGGACTTTCCACAAGACCATCAACATGACTATCGAGGGGGTTTCTTTATGGATTCATTGCTTTTATATTCTATTTATTTGATTGTACTTAGCTCCATGGAGAGCTAAACCCCTAGTGGGTACTTGGGTATTTGTGAACCCTAGAATGTATTTGTTTCATTGAATCTCTTCATTATGCTTTCAATTAATTGATGTTTGTTGTGAGTTCCAACCTTGAATGCTTGATTGTATGAACATTTTCCGACAATCGATAAAGATGGGGTACCTGGGTATTGATCTCCCTAGGAAAATCATTTCAAGTGCAAGAACTCTGTATTATGCTTTCTAACTAATACAATGGTGAGTCAGGGATATCCTTTAATGCATGGCCCTGAATCTAGGGTTAACCAAGCCTAATCCTCTACATGTCCCGGAGGAGAGGTTGAACAACCTCTCAACCTCATACTAGTAAGAAAGATTGCATTAAGCTCTGGGGATTCCAAGTGATAAATCTCTTTCTAATTGTAGACCTAACCCATTGGTCCAGAAGAAAGATCCCTAACCATAATTAAGCCCTAGATGCTAAAATCACCTCAACGCTTCACTAAATTGCACTCGCGACTAAGCCCCAGCGGAGGATCATCCCTTAGCTCATTCGCTAGATTATGGTGGCAAAGAACTCGAGGAACGGAGGTAGAATCTATCACACTAGAGGGGAAAGGGGATGCTCCTGTACCTTTCAACTCACCCTCTCAACCCTCTCCAATCAAGCTTTGTCTAACTCTCGTGGTTTGTCACTCACTCACAAGCGTTACCACATGAACTCTCAACCTTAGTGTCACTCTAAGGGAGTATTCAAACAATCAAACATTCAAGATTGGATCTCACAATAACATCAATTAATTGAAAGCATAATAAAAAGATTCAATGAAACTAATACATCCTAGGGTTCTCAAATACCCAAGTACCTACTAGAGGTTTAGCTCTCCATGGAGCACAATACAAATGATAATGAAATCAAATGTAAAAGAGAACAATCCATAGGAAAAACCCCCTCGATAGTCATGGCGATGGTCTTGTGGAGAGTCCTATACTCATCGCAAGATCTCCTTGTCCGGTATAAGATACGCCTCGCCGAATCAATCCAACGGAGGCTCCCTTACCAACCTTCTTCCAAAGAGATGATGATGTTGGAGCCATAGAACCTCTCCAAATCACTAGCCAATACCTCTCAAAACCCTAGCCGCAGCCTTCTCTCAAGTTGGGGAAAAGATGGAGAAAAGAATGTCAAAATCGGGGCTGAAATCGGCCTTAAATAAGGTTGGAATCAGGATTCCACACGCCCCTGTGGATATTCCACACGGGCCTATGGAATTATCGTGGAATTTCCACATGCCCGAGTGGCTTCTTTGTTTTATTCTTTCTTCAGCCGGCTGTGAACAGTACCTGCTACAGTGATTTGCTGCAGTGCCCTGCTGTAGTATAGCCCGAAATACTCCCGAATCCATGCTTTCATCGAGGTAACGTAAACAGGCACACGTTCATGTCATAGATCGTCTTAGTTCTTCAATAAACGGTCACGTTGGTGGAGATCTTGCTAAATATGCACAAGTGATAAGGTCCCCTTGTGTATATCCCGCAAGTGCACGGGTTTGTCGAAGTAACAATCCCGGGTGAGCGGGTATCGAATCCACAGCGAGTAGGGAATAAAAATACTTAATTCGATTCTTAGCTATGTGAAAGATCAATGATAATGAGTGTGATAATGATTCAATTCTCAACAATAAAAGCAACAAGAAAGGGAGCAAAAGTAAAGAAGGGGGGTAAGGCAATCGATAAAGATGGGGTACCCGGATAATGCTCCGCCTAGGATAATTGTTTCAGGTGCAAGAACCCTCTATTATGCTTCGTAATCAATGCAATGGTGAGTCGTGGAAATCCTTAATTACATAGTCCCAAATCTAAGGTCAACTATGCCTAACTCTATACATGTCCCAGAGGAGAAATCGAATAATCTCAACACCTCGCACTCGCATAGGGTTGCAATGAGCTCTAGCGATTCCAAGTGATAAATCTCTTCCTAATTATAGACCTAACCCTTTGGTCCAGGTGGAAGGTCCCTAACCACAATTAAGCCCTAGATACTAAGATCACCTCAACGCTTCACTCCGTTGCACGCGCAACTAAGCCCCAGCGGAAATTCATCCCTTAGATCATTCACTCTATTATGGCCGCAAAGAACTTGAGGAACGGAGGTAGAATCTATCACGCCGGAGGGGAAAGGGGACGCTCCAGTACCTCTCGACTCACCCTCTCAACCCTCTCCAACCTAGCTTTGTTTAACGCTCGTGGTGTCACTCACTCAAGGGGTTACCAACAAGAACTCTCAACCCTAGTGTCACTCTAGGGAAAATGTTCATACAATCAAGCATTCAAGGTTGGAACTCACAATAAACATCAATTTATTGAAAGCATAATAAAGAGGTTCAAAGAAACAAATACATCCTAGGGTTCATAATACCCGAGTACCCACTAGGGGTTTAGCTCTCCATGGAGCTAAGTACAATCAAAGAAATAGAATGTAAAAGCAATGAATCCATAAAGAAGCCCTCTCGATAATCGTGTCGATGGTCTTGTGGAAAGTCCTCTACTCGTCGTCCAAGGATTCCCTCGTCCGGTATAAGATACGCCTCGACGGAAGCTCCCCTACCAACCTTCTTCCTAAGGAATGACGATGTCGGAGCCGTAGGACCTCTCCAAAATGTTGGCCAACACCCCTCGAAACCCTAGCCGAAGCCCTCTCTCAAGTTGGGGAAAAGATGGAGAAAAGAATACCAAAATCGGGGCTGATTCAGCTTTAAATTAGGCTGGAATCGGGCGACTACACGGGCGTGTATGCTTCACGTGCCCATGCGGAATTTCCACACGGGCGTGGGTAATTTCCACACGCCCGTGTGGATTCTCTGAAACTGTCATTTTCGGCCGGCTGTGAACAGTAACCTGCTACAGTACTATGCCAAAAATACTCCCGAATCCACTTTTCATCAAGGTAACATAAACGGGCACACGTTTATGCCGTGGATCGCTTTGCTTCTTCAATGACGGATAAGTTGATGGAGATCTTGTTCTATGTGCATAAGTCGGAATGCTTGAGTGTGACTGCCCTTGTGCCCCTCCAAATGATTGTGCAAACTCAAATACGGGGAGGTTGGCACACACTCTAGCATCTCGCACCCGACTTATATCTTTGCGTTTGAACCTTAGCAAGATTTCCTACAAAATCGGTGCATTGTGATCCACATTGGCTTCTTTCCTTCATAATTGGTTTCACAACCCTACCTGCATAAAAGTAACATAAAAACACACATATTAATGTAAAAACCCGAGAAAAGTAATGCTCAACATAAGGAAAGAATGCTTCGCATTCATATCACACAAGCACTTATCAACAAGCCGGAATACTAGGATATAACTGCCTTCGTGCCCCTCCGAATCATTGCCTTAGCTCGAATACAAGGAGGTTGGCACACATTCTAGCATTCTAAACCAGACTCATGTCTCCGAGTTTGAGCCTTCTCAAGATCTCCTCCAAATAATGTGTAAAACGATCTACAGTGGCTTATTTCACAATTAATCGGCCTCACAACCCAACATGCATAAAAGTACATAAATACACACTTATTAGCGCTAAAACCTGACAAAAGTAATGCTCATCATAAGGAAAGAACGCTTCGCATTCTTATCACACAAGCACTTATTAGTCAACACAAGGAAAGAACACTTCGTATTCTTATCGCAAAAGCACTTATCAAACTCCCCCATACTTAAGCTTTTGCTTGTCCTCAAGCAAAGATTAAAACATTATATGCATAGATGAAGGAGACATTGGAAGTGCTTTGCTTTAGGTCCACCAAAGCATACAAAGTGTGCATTCTACAAGTACGGGAAATTTCAACACTAAATACAAAAAAACAATGCTCTAGCTAAAACTTGAATAAAAAAGGATGACAAACCCGAAATCGTGTAAGTGTGTGAACTCACTCAAGTCAACCCAAAGTATACTCATCAAAGTTCTATGTACAAGGGACTTATTTATCTACAAAAGGTAACAAAAATTCAAAAAGGGTAGTAGCTTCACACATCCTCTAAGGTAGCCCTTTCTAAAGCAGTCGCTAAGGTGGCTTTCACACTTTCGAGGTGGTAGCTCTTTCTATCGGGATGGTAGCTTTCACACATCCCATGAGATAGCTCTTTCTCTCATTAGGGCATAACTAGTATCCGACTTATGAGAGTAGCTTTATACATCATAGGTGGTAGCTCTTTACACCCAACAAGCACAACTAAACAACAAAACTATTTTGTTCTTCCTTTTCATTTTTCCATTTTTTTTTTCAGAATTAACACAAGAAACAACTATAACTAGTCCCTTATACATCAAAAATGAGTTTCCAAAAGAGTTCAAAGAGTGAGTAGTGCAACAAGTGTCAATCGGGCAAAAATTCTTAAAAATTCAAGCAAAAACTAGAGCATGAAAACATTCAATGTTAAAAATTCTCCTAAACTCAAGAATATAATCAATGCAACTAAGGTGAACAGCCATTGGCTATGTGAGCATGTATATCAATCAAAACTACTATAAAAGATATGCGTGCACTATGAAACTTCCCCCCACACTTAAGTTGTACATTGTCCCCAATGTACACATGCAAGCTCATTCATAATGTCAATCAATTAAATTCATATGTGGGAGAAACAATCAAAACAATACTCCCCTAACTCCTAGTATTGCATTTGATGGAGATAAGTCCATGGGAGTGTTGTTCCAACGGGTTGTGAAGCTCATATGGCCAAGTGACGAAACACCTTGGTCGTGCCCATAACAAAGTCTCAAGTCCCATGATGACAAGACCATCTGCACGCATACACGAGGTGGTTCAGTGAAGCTCAATAAAAATAAAAAAAATTGAGTATATAAAAGATTAAGCAATGAATACAACTCGAGACAGTAAAATAAAAGATAAACTCACAAGGAGAGTCCTTTCTGAGTGTACAAGTCCAAAATAAAATGTGGAAGTAAAAGACGAGGAAAATAAAATAAAATATAAAGTTAAGTGTCAATGTCGTCCTCTGGCTCTGCTGCTGCTGCTACTGATGAAGTACATGGTGGATCAACTGGTACTGGAATAGGGGATGGAGGTGCCAGAGATGCAT
Source organism: Dioscorea cayenensis subsp. rotundata (assembly GCF_009730915.1). Classification (NCBI taxonomy): domain Eukaryota; kingdom Viridiplantae; phylum Streptophyta; class Magnoliopsida; order Dioscoreales; family Dioscoreaceae; genus Dioscorea; species Dioscorea cayenensis. The sequence continues at coordinate 4,176,646 of NC_052488.1, read as the reverse complement.
AGGGGGCCTGAGGAGTCCTCGGCTGCAGGACAAATGATGAGCCGACGTCTCGCTTTAAGATTTGCTATAATGTGTCGAAATATGCCATAAACTCCGTATACTACGTGGCTTGCGCATCCCTAATATCGGTAATCTCTGCTCGGGCCTCTGCTACCTCTGTTTGTATCACCCCCACAGCGCTCTCGAGCCTCTCAAAATGATCATGGGCTCGTGATAGTGAAAATATGCACACGAGGGGTGGGTCCTCTATCTCCAGAGGCGCCTCGGTCTCCATAGGTGCAGACTGAGGCTCGGGGACAGGCTGGGAAGCCTCGGCATTATCATCATCCTCCTCAGCTATCTCTAGGGTTGGTAGAACCAGAGCAGAAACCCCTGTGCGAACCCTGTGAACCATGCCCATCAATCTCATCGTTTCCAGGTGACAAGGTCCCCTTGCGTATATCCCACAAGTGCACGGGTTTATTGAAGTAATAATCCCGGGTGAGCGGGTATCGAATCCACAGGGAGTAGGGAATAAAAATACTTAATTCGATTCTTAGCTATGTAAAAGATCAATGATAATGAGTGTGACAATGATTCAATTCTCAACAGTAAAAGCAACAAGTAAGAGAGCAAAAGTAAAGAAGGGGGTAAGGCAATCGATGGGGTACCCGGATAATGCTGTGACTAGGATAATGCTGTGACTAGGATAATTGTTTCAAGTGCAAGAACCCTCTATTATGCTTCCTAACCAATGCAGTGGTGAGTCGTGGAAATCCTTAATTACATAGTCCCAAATCTAAGGTCAACTATGCCTAACTCTATACATGTCCCGGAGGAGAAATCGAACAATCTCAACACCTCGCACTGGCATAGAGTTGCAATGAGTTCTAGGGATTGCAAGTGATAAATCTCTTCCTAATTATAGACCTAACCCTTTGGTCCAGGTGGAAGGTCCCTAACTACAATTGAGCCCTAGATACTAAGATCACCTCAACGCTTCACTCCGTTGCACTCGCAACTAAGCCCCAGCGGAAGTTCATCCCTTAGACCATTCACTCTATTATGGCCACAAAGAACTCGAGGAACGGAGGTAGAATCTATCACGCCGGAGGGGAAAGGGGACGCTCTTGTACCTCTCGACTCACCCTCTCAACCCTCTCCAACCTAGCTTTGTTTAACGCTCATGGTGTGTCACTCACTCACAAGGTTACCAACAAGAACTCTCAACCCTAGTGTCACTCTAGGGGAAATGTTCATACAATCAAGCATTCAAGGTTGGAACTCACAATAAACATCAATTTATTGAAAGCATAATAAAGAGGTTCAAAGAAACAAATACATCCTAGGGTTCACAAATACCCGAGTACCCACTCAGGGTTTAGCTCTCCATGGAGCTAAGTACAATCAAAGAAATAGAATGTAAAAGCAATGAATCCATAAAGAAGCCCCCTTGATAGTCGTGTCGATGGTCTTGTGGAAAGTCCTCTACTCGTCGTCCAAGGATTCCCTAGTCCGGTATAGGATACGCCTCGACGGAAGCTCTCCTACCAACCTTCTTCCTAAGGAATGACGATGTCAGAGCCATAGGACCTCTCCAAAACCTTGGCTAATACCCCTCAAAACCCTAGCCGAAGCCCTCTCTAAAGTTGGGGAAAAGATGGAGAAAAGACTACCAAAATCGGGGTTGATTCGGCTTTAAATAAGGCTGCAATCGGGTGACTACACGGGCGTGGATTCTTCACGTGCCCGTGCGGAATTTCCACACGGGCATGGGTAATTTCCACACGCCCATGTGGATTCTCTGAAACTGCGATTTTCGGCCGGCTATGAACAGTAACTGCTACAGTGATTTGCTACAATACATGCTACAGTATCCGGCCTGAATAGCTTCCCGAATCCATACTTTCATCGGAGTAACGCAAATGGGCACACGTTCATGTCGTGGATCACTTGCTTCTTCAATGATAGGCACATTGGTGGAGCTCTTGTTCTATGTTCATAAGTCGCAATGCTCGAGTGTGACTGCCTTTGTGCCCTCCAAATGGATGTGCCAAAGTCGAATACGAGGAGGTTGGCACACACTCTAGCATCTCACACCTGACCTATGTCTTCGCGTTTGAACATTAGCAAGATTTCCTCCAAAATCGGTGCATTGTAATCCACATTGGCTTCTTTCCTTCATACTCGGCCTCACAACCCTACTTGTATAAAAGTAACATAAAAACACACATATTAGTGTAAAAACCCGAGAAAAGTAATGCTAAACATAAGGAATGAACGCTTTGTATTCATATCGCACAAGCACTTATCACCAGGCTCAGGGACGCAGGTATACTCATCTCGGCCCCGCGAATCATGCCTAAGAGACCCATACCCAGAACTAGTATCGTAATGTGAGGGCCCGAGAAGATCGCTTCCAATCTAGCATAGTGGCCCTTATGTCGAATGCACTCACCGACGATGTGCCCTAGATGGATCGGTATGCGCTGCATCATAGAATATAAGTATAGAAGCTCCTGCCGGCTCAGAACGCCAGTGCTATCACCACGACTATTCATCGACCTGCTCATGATGGCATGTAGATATCGGTACGCGGGTCAGGAAAGGCACGTTGCCTTGGACACCCCCGGCTCATACTGGCCTAGACCACATAATGCTTTGTACGCTATCTGTGGGGTCAGGGCTCCAGGACAATCGGTCAGTAACTGAGAGTACTCCTCAGTGTATGTAAATGCCTCCTCGTACAAGCTGAGCTGAACTAAAAACTGAGTGATACTCAGATTATAGTGATGTCCAAGTGCTCTGAACTGAACACTGTTGAGGTTGCCGAATCTCGCATAGGATCTGTCAAACTCAAATGATGATAGAACCTCCAGTGTTAGCTCATGGTGTCTTATAAAGATGAAAAAACTCTTTCTTAGCAACCTGCACACATGATGGACAGAAATCCTTCATACTCAAGGAGAAATTTTTAAATATGTTACCGAATGAGGGAATGTCGCATTATTCCTTTGTGTGCTTATCCCCTAATGTGTTGGAATACTTTCGGTGACGACATCTCAGCCTCTTGACTCGGCGAAAAATCTGTTTCAAAAATCCTCCTTGAAGTTGCTCATTAAGGACTTGTTTTACAATTGATCGTTTTCTCCTCCTCAATGTCTGGCCACTCCTCATATGGATCCGGATTCAAAAATTCCTGCAGGTACTCATCAGAAATCTCATCATTGACATCCAAAAAATAACAAGTATCATCAAAGTCAAGCGAGTGCTTCATTGCTTCGGCGAGACGGTACGTGATCTTTTCTTCTCCAATGCGCAATGTCATCTCGCTTCCATCTATGTCAATAAGAGCCTTTGATATTCTTACGAAAGGTCTTCCTAAAATTAATGGAACCTCCGCATCTTCATCGACATCTAACACAACAAAATCTGCAGGAAAAATATACTTGTCAACCTTAACCAAAATATCTTCAATTATACCTCTAGGATGACAAATAGAACGATCGGCCAGCTGTAAAGTCATGCGAGTTGGCCTTGGCTCTCCCAACCCCAATTTCTGAAACAATGTGTACGACATGACATTAATACTAGCTCCCAAATCGGCCAGAGCTTTTTCTTCCCCCAAACCACCGATTGCACAAGGTATGATAAAGCATCCCGGATCTTTCATTTTGTTTGGTAAATTCTTCTGAAGCATTGCCAAACAATTCCCTTCTAAAACCACAGCCACACTTTCCTCCATCTTTTTCTTGTTGGTCAAGGGGTCCTTCAAGAACTTTGCATAATGAGGCATTTGAGAAAATGCCTCTACAAAGGGAATGTTAATGTATAGCTGTTTGAATAGATCCAGAAATTTCCTATTTTGTGCATCAACTTGCTCTTTTTTCAAATGCGTCGGATAAGGGATCCTTGGAGTATATGAAGGGAGTGACACAGCTGCCTCCTTCTCCTTATCTTGCACCTTATCTTTTGGTGTTTCTTGAGGAGTTTTAGCAGTTTTCCCAGTGGGGGTTTTAGCTTGAAGAATTTTAGAATTTTTTTTCTCAGTAGTGAGCTCTTCATGGAGCTCTTGACCACTCCTCAAAGTGATCGCTTTCACTTACTCCCTTGGGTTAGTCTCGGTGTTACTTGGTAAGCTTCCCAAAGGCCTCTCTGCCAATGAGTTCGCTATTTATCCGACTTGATTCTCCAAATTGTGTAAAGAAGCGGTATGATTGTGGAGTGTTGCCTCTATGTTTTGGAATCTTGCATCGGTTGATTGAATAAACTTTGCCAAAACCCCTTCTAATTCTGAAACTCTCTCCGGAATCGAAGGTGTTTGCTAAAATCCTGGTGAGGCAGCGGTCTTTTGCTGCCCTTGATTGCCTCATGAGAGATTTGGGTGGTTTCTCTACCCTTGGTTATAGGTGTTGCTATACGGATTACCTTGTCCCCTTCCCGAATTGCCCATAAAATCTACTTGTTCAATTGGGGCTGAAGTAGTAATCAAGATAGGACAATTGGATGGCATATGCGAACCCCCACAACCATCACAACTTGTGATTGCGGCTACTTTTAATGAAGTCAAAGTATCCAATTTCTTGTTCAATGCCTCGACTTGGGCTGCCAAAGATGTAACCGCATTAATCTCATGGAGTCCGACCACTTTCTTCTTTTCTCTTACATTCCATTGGTAGCTATTCAAACCCATCTCCTCAATCAATTGTCGGGCTTCTTCGGGGGTCTTGTTTCCCAATGTTCCTCCCGCGGTGGCATCAAGAAGTTGTTTGTTGCTTGAGTTTAACCCATTGTAAAATTATTGAATGACCATCCAATCAGGGAACCCATGTTGTGGACACTTCTGCAAGAGGTCCTTGAATCGTTCCTAAGTATTAAATAAAGATTCAAGTTCCATTTGAACAAATGATGATATCTCATTATGAAGCCATTTCATTCCATGTTGTGATAGAGGCTCTTGGCAATGAATGGAGCCATTGTTTGGCTCTTCCCTTCAATGAAAATGGGAAAGCCCTCAAGCGAATTACATCATCCGAAACCCCATTGATCTTCAACATATCGCAAACTTCAAGGAAATTTTCAATATGATTGTGTGGGTCTTCATCTGCTAACCCATTAAATTGTGCGGACTCTTGAACCATTTAAATGAAACCCGGCTTTAACTCAAAATTCTGGGCTACTACCGGTGGCCTAACAATGCTTAATTGTGTCCCACGAATTGTAGGCCTAGCAAAATCTGAAAGTGTTCTTGGTTGCCCTCCTTGTTCTGCCATATTTTCAGATTCTTTAACCTCTATTTCAGCTGGAAAATTATGTTCCTGCGCAGGTTCCTTTCCCTTTCTACGAATTCTTCACTCAATTTCAGGATCCTCTTCAACCAATATCAAAGGGTTCCCTCGGGTCATAACCTGTAGCTGAAATCAATGAAAAGAAATAATAAGAACGGCGGAAGAGAGAAGTATGAAGTAGAAATAGTAAATGAAAATGTGATTGACTAAAGTAACCAAGTCCTAGTGTTCCTAATATCCCGTTCCCCCGCAATGGCGCCAAAAACTTGACACGTTTGAATATGCGTGTAAACTGCAAGTGCACGGGTGTCGAAGTAATAATTACCCCGGTGAGTGGGGAGTCTAATCCACAGGGAACTAGTATTAACCAATTCTTAGTTATCTAGTCAAAATCAATGGATGTGATGAAATGAACTAATTGCAAGAGAATTAATAACCAAGCAAACGGGTAAGAAAAACAAGTAAAGGAGATCTCAATCAATAAAGATGAAGTACCTGGACAATGCTCCCCCTAGGATCTAACATGAAGCTCAAGATTCACTAAATGCTTCTAAACTGAGTCTAATAAGTCGAGGCAATCCAAGAATAACTGGCCCTTGCCTCCAAGCCACCAGACTAGTCCCCTACAAGGTCTCGGCGGAGAAATCGCTCAATCTCAACAACTTAAACCCTATATGACCGCAATACGCTCTAGGGACACCTAAGAGTGAAACCGATTCCTAAAGATAGATCCAACCCTAATTCCCAGCGAAGGATCCCTAACCCCCTACAAGGTTCCGGCGCAGAAATCCCTCAATCTCACACCTCACACCAAATATGGTTGCATAGAGTCTAGCGAATACGGAGATAGGAAACACTCAATCGGAAGGGAAAGGGGACACTCCACTATCTCATGACTCACCCTCTCAACCCTCTTTAACCTTGAAGTTCTAACTCTAATGGAGACCTCTCTCTCATCAAAGTAACAAATCATGCAAATCTAATCAACCACAAGGATTAATAAAACAAACAAGCAATGGGAATACAAGATTAAAAATCAAATCAACTCGGATTTAATAGAAACATAAAGAAAATTAATACAAAAGCATAGATCATAGGGTTCACATGCCCAAATACCTACTAGGGTTTAGCCCCCCATGGAGCAAGTTACAAAACAATGGTGAATACAATGAAAAGAAATGAAAACCATGAATAAAAACCCCCTTAAATTCGTGATGATGGCCTTGATGGGTCGCCCAGCGTCTTGAAGAATCCTTCTCCGAAGCTAGGTCGCCGAAGGCTCCCTCTATGCTATGACGGAGAGAACATCGATTAAAGTTGGTGATGGATGCCCCCCAATATCGCCAAAGACCTCCTCCAAAACCCTAGCCGCCTTACCTTCAAAGTGCTCACCAAAAGCCTCGCAAAAAGTCCCCAAAGAATAGGGCAAATGGCCTATTTAAAGCCCAAAACCGCGCCTGTCATGTGCCCCCACACGCCCATATGGATTTTTCACGCGCCCATGTGGGTTGCAGGAATTTCACGCGGACGCGTGAACAGTATTTTTGCTACAATACTATTACAGTAAAATTACTACAGTACTTTTCACAAAATGAGGTCCAAACACTTTTCTCTTGAGGCCACATGTTCGGGTGCAGGTCCATGTGGTAGGCTATAAAACTTTTCTTTATCGACGCATCGTTGAAAGGTCTTGCAATCTTCACAACGAGAAGGAACATGAAGATATGGCTACCTTTGTACATTCCAACTAGTGAATTGACTTGAATCCTCTTGGAAGTTGGCACACATCTCCACGTTAGTGAACTCCTCTCGTGTCTTGGTCCTTGAATTGAATAAGAACTCCCAACATTGTGTCTTTATAGCCTATCTTTGCTTCCTTTTTATTCTTCAAGGCATTCACAACCTATATGCATAAAAGAACACCAAATACACAATATAAGACATAAACCATGATAAAAATGATATTCAATGCATGTAAAATATATATAAAAAAATATGCCTACTCAAGCACTTATCATGTGTCACTCACTCACAAGAGTTACCAAGAAGAACTCTCAACCCTAGTGTCACTTTATGGGAGTATTCATACAATCAAGTCTCCAAGATTGGAACTCACAATAAACATCAATTAATTGAAAGCATAATAAAGAGGTTCAATGAAGCGAATACATCCTAGGGTTCACAAATACCCATGTAGCCACTAGGGATTTAGTTCTCCATTGAGCAAGATACAATCAATGAAATCGAATGTAAAAACAAAGCATCCATAGAAAAACCCCCTCGTTAGTCGTGGCGATGGTCTTGTGGAGAGTCCTCTACTCATGGCAAAGGTCCCTCTGTCCGTCCTAGGATACACCTCACCGGATCGGTGCCGACGAAGGCTCTCTCACTAACCTTCTTCCAAACAGCGTGCGATGTCAGAGCCGTAGAACCTCTCCAAAGTTCTAGCCAATACCTCTCAAAACCCTAGCCGCGGCCCTATCCCAAGTTGGGAAAAAGATGGAGAAAAGAAATCGGGGGTGAAATTGGCTTTTAAAGGGCCGAAATCAGGAATCCACATGCCCATGTGGGCGCCCCTGTGGATTTTTCACACAGGTGTGTAGAATTTCCACACGCCGTGTGGATTCTTTGTTTTCCCGTTTTCTCGGCGGGCTGTAAATAGTTCTACTATAGTATCTTTGCTACAATATTTTCTATAGTACCCTGCTATAGTACCGGCCTGAAATATTCCCGAATCCATACTTTTATCGAGGTAACACAAACAGGCACACGTTTACGTCGTGGATCGCCTTGCTTCTTCAATAACGAACATGTTGGTGGAGATCTTGTTCTATATGCATAAGTCAGAATGTTTGAATGTGACTACCCTTGTTCCCCTCCAAATAGTTGTGCTAAGTCAAGTACGAGGAGGTTGGCACACATTCCTACATCTGAAACCCGACCTATGTCTTCGCGTTTGAACCTTTAGCAAGATTTCCTCCAAAATTACTGCATTACGACCCACATTGGCTTCTCTCTCTCATAATCGGCCTCACAGCCCTACCTGCATAAAAGTAACATAAATATACCCATATTAGCATTAAAACCCGAGAAAAGCAATACTCAACACAAGGAAAGAACACTTCGTATTCTTATCGCACAAGCACTTATCAAAGTTTAAAGACTAAACCATTTGCTACTTTTCGGCATATTGATTGGAGTGTTCTTGGAGAACTTGGGTGGGATGAGCAAGTATGAGATTTATTTTCTTGCAATGGTTGGACGGAATTATTCTCCATTGATGAACCTACTTTTTGCCAACTTACGTTGGAGGTGTTAAGCACATTTGAGGCGAGGCAAGATGAGAGGAGTATTCTCATTCGGCGATCGGATGCCATTAAATTCCAAGCTTTTGGGAAGACTCATGCAATGAACCACATGAAATTTGCAAAATACATGGGAATTTATGATGATGAGTTCATTAGTACTTCATTGCTTAATCGGCCCCGCATTGATTTTCCACTTGGCATGAGTGCAAGCAAGTATTGAAATTCTTTAGCGCTAAGTGACACCACAAATACGTGGAAGACTACTTGTATGGTGGACCCCCTCTATAGATACATTCATGCTCTCATTTCCCGCTCTATTGGAGATCGGAAAGATAGCACGGGTATAGTTACACAATCTGACTTGTTCACCATATACGACATCCTTGAGGAGTATCCTATCCATCTTGGGCATCTTGTCACTGAATCATTCATTCATCAGGCTCAGTTTGTTCATTTGGGAGCTATCTTTGCAGGGCCCTACATCACAAGATTGATCCGTGGCATGACTTTGTTGGACCGTACTCAAGGAATGACTATGGTCGGGGAGGTGGCACCTCTTGGAGCACCTGTCCTGTGAGCTATTGGTTTGTTACAGAAGAAGAGTGGCACATGCAGACTTGCTTCACACTTGACCGTGGGAGAATCGTGTTAGCATGACCATGGTGAGTTAGAGTCCGAATTCGATGGAGCACCCACTCAGGACCCTCGTGGCACTTCATTCCCATCAGACTTCGACTCTAGATTCAAGAATATGGAGGATGACATTCAGGCTATTTGTCACGAGCAGTGCGAGATGCGAGGACAGATTTACCAGGTTTTAGAGGGTCAGCGCAAGCTCACAGAGCATTTCCAGCAGTTTGTCATCTCCTCCCGTGGATCATCCTCACAGGCCACTACTGCTTCCTGCTCCATTCCGCCACCATCTGCAGCGCTGTTTGATGATATCTTTTACTTTTGAGCATGGACACTTGTTTTTATTTTTGCAGCTTGTTTCTTTGCTTTACTTTTGTTTCAAGTGTGTTTGTTTGATTTTAATAAGTTGGGAAGGGGATGCCCTAACAACCTTGTGTTGAACTTTGCTTCTTTTTATCTAGTATGTTTGTGTGTTTTGACTACTCTCTAGTATTTATTATTGCAATCTTAATTTTTGTTTGGAATGATGATGCCCTTTTATGCCCTGCAGAGCATTAAAGGAGCTTGGTGAGCCTCTCCACATTCCATGGAAACTGGACCCAACATGAAAAGCTTGCAACACCTTTTGTTCGGGTCACCTCTCGCCGTGTGCACAAGATTTAACCAGGGAAGTTCGTTCCACCCTCCTCCATTGTTTTCATTGCAAATATTATTATGTTTTCCATGACTAGTGTACATTGGGGACAATGTACAACACTAGGTGGGGGATGGGTACATTGTATGTATTAGGGTTATTGTTTGCATGCTAGTTGACAAGATCCCTTTGCGTATATCCCGCAAGTGCACAGGTTTGACGAAGTAATACTCCCGGATGAGCGGGTATCGTATCCACAGGGAGTAGGGAACAAAAACACTTAATTCGCTTCTTAGCTATGTGAAAGATGAATAGTGATATATGTGACAATGATTCGATTCTCAAAAGTAAAAACAACAAGTAAGAGAACACAAGTAAAGGAGAAGCTAAGGCAATCGATAAAGATGGGGTACCCGGATATTGCTCCGCCTAGGACAATCGTTTCAAGTGCAAGAACCCTCTATTATGCTTCCAAATTAATACAATAGTGAGTCATGGAAATCCTTAATTACATAGTCCCAAATCTAAGGTCAACCATGCCTAACTCTATACATGTCCCGGAGGAGAGATTGGATAACCTCTCAATCTCGCACTCGCATAAAATTGCAATGAGCTCTAGGGATTCCGAGTGATAAATCACTTTCTAATTATAGACCTCACCCTTTGGTCCAGGTGGAAGGTCCCTAACCACAATTAAGCCCTAGATACTAAGATCACTTCTACGCTTCACTCCATTGCACTCGCAACTAAGCCCCAGCAGAAGGTCATCCCTTAAACCATTCACTCTATTATGGCCACAAAGAACTCAAGGAGCGGAGGTAGAATCTAACACATCGGAGGGGAAAGGGGACGCTCCTGTAACTCTCGACTCACCCTCTCAACCATCTCCAACCTAGCTTTGTCTAACACTCCTAGTGTGTCACTCACTCACAAGGTTACCAACAAGAACACTCAACCCTAGTGTCACTCTAAGGGAGTATTCAAAAAATTAAGCATTGAAGGTTGGAACTCACAATAAACATCAATTAATTGAAAGCATAATAAAGAGATTCAATAAAATGAATACATCCTAGGGTTCACAAATACCCAAGTACCCACTAGGGGTTTAGCTCTCCATGGAGTTAATTACAATCAAAGAAATAGAATGTAAAAGCAATGAATTCATAGAAAACCCCCTCGATAGTCGTGTCAATGGTCTTGTGGAAAGTCCTCTACTCGTCGCAAAGGGTCCTTTATCCGGCCAAGGATACACCTTGCCGGATCGGTGCCGATAAAAGTTCTCCCAATAACCTTCTTCCAAACGACAAGCGATGTCAAAGCTGTAGAACCTCTCCAAAACCCTAGCCAATACCCCTCAAAACCCTAGCCGAAGCTCTCTCTCAAGTTGGGGAAAAGATCTACAAAAGAATGCTGAAATCGGGGCTGAATCGGCTTTAAATAGGGCTGGAATAGGGGATCCACACGCCACTGTGGACGCCCCTGTGGATTTTCCACACGGGCTTGTGGAAATTCCACACGCCCGTGTGGATTCTATGTTCTACAGTTTTCTTGGCTGGCTGTGAACAGTGCTTCTACAGTAGTTTACTATAGTGTTCTGCTACAGTATCCATCATGAAATACTTCCCGAATCCATAATTTCATCGAGGTAATGAAAACGGGCACACGTTCACATCGTGGATCGCTTGAGGTTAGCACACACTCTATTATCTCACACCCGACCTATGTCTTCGCGTTTGAACCTTGGCAAGATTTCCTCCAAAATCGGTGCATTATGATCCTCATTAGCTTCTTTCCTTCATAATCGGCCTCACAACCATACCTGCATAAAAGTAACATAAAAACACACATATTAGTGTAAAAACCCGAGAAAGGTAATGCTTAACATAAGGAAAGAATGCTTTGCATTCATATCGCACAAGCACTTATCAAACTCCCCCACATTTAAGCTTTTGCTTGTCCTCAAGCAAAAATTAAACATTTTGTGCATAGATGAAGGAAATATTGGAAGTACTTTGCCTTAGGTTCACCAAAGTATACAAAGAGAGCATTCTATAAGTAAGGGAAATTTCAACACTAAACATGAAAAATCAAAGCTCTAGCTAAAAACTTGAATAAAAAAAGACAACAAACTAGAAATCGTGAAAGTGTGTGGACTCACTCAAGTCAACCCAAAGTATACTCCTCGAAGCTCTAAGTGTAAGGGACTTATTTATCTACAACAAGAAAACAACACCAATTTCAAAGACAGTAGTAGCTTCACACATTCTCTAAGGTAGCCCTTTCCCAAGCGGCCGCCAAGGTGGTTTCACACTTTCGAGGTGGTAGCTTTTTCTACCAGAGTGGTAGCTTTCACTCATCCTATGAGATAGCTCTTTCTCTCATTAGGGCATAACTAGTATCCGACTTATGAGAGTAGCTTCATACTTCATAGGTGGTAGCTCTTTCCACCCAAAATACCAAATAAACAAGAAAACTATTTTGTTCCTTCTTTTCATTTTCATCCATTTTTTATTTACTTCTTTTTTTTTTCAGAATTTAACACAAGAAACAACTATAACTAGCTTTTTCGACCAATCTCAACACTTCACACCCTATATGACCGCATTATGCTATAAGGAAACCTAAGAGTGAAACCGATTCCTAAATGTAGGTCCAACCCTAATTCCCGGTGAAGGATCCTAACCCCCTACAATGTCCCGGCGGAGAAATCGAGCAATCTCACGCCTCACACCAAATATGGTTGCAAAGAGAATATGGAATACAGAGATAGGAAACACTCAATCGAAGGGGAAAGGGGACACTCCTCCATCTCAAGGCTCACCCTCTCAACCCTCTTTAATCTTAGAAATCTAACTCTAATGGAGACCTCTCACATCAAAGTATTAAATCATGCAATGTAAATCAACCACAAGGATTAACAACACTAGCAAGCAATTAAATCACAAGATTAAAACTCAAGACAACTCGGATTAACTAGAAGCATTAAGAGAATCAATCCAAAATATAAATCTTAGGGTTCACATGCCCAAATACCCACTAGGGTTTAGCCCTCCATGGGCCTAGTTACAAAACAATAATGGATACAATGAAAAGCAATAAAACCCATAGAGAAAACCCCCTCGAATTAGCGCGGATTGGCCTTGATTGGTAGTTCTACATCTTGAAGGGTTCCTCTCCGAAGCTAGGTCGCCAATGGCTCTCCAAAATGCTATGACGTCGAAGGAACCTATCAAAGTTGGTGAAGAACTCCCTCTCAATCGGCGAAGACCTTCTCCTCAAACCCTAGCCGCCTCTCTCTCAATGTCTATGCTCAAAGCTCCGCAAAAAGTCGCTTTAGAATCGGCCAAAAGGTGTATTTATAGCCTCACATCGCGTCTGTCACGTGCCCCCACGCGCCCGCGTGGGCTGCAGGAATTTCCACACGGGCGCGCGAAATCTCCGCGCGGGGCATGAACAGTAATTCTGCTACAGTGATTTCCACAAACGCGATGATAAACATTCTCCTCTTAAGGCCATTCGATCGGGCACACGATCATATGGTAGGCTATACGGCTTTTTCTTCATCAATGCGTCTTGAAAGGTCTTGAAATCTTTACAAAGAGGAGGAATGTGGAGACATGGCTGCCTTTGTGCCCTTCCATTAATAACTTGGCTTGCAAAACTATGGAAGTTGGCACACATCTCCTCATACACGAACTCCTCTTGTGTCTTCCAACTTGATTTGTACAAGAACTCCCAATATTATGCCATGATAGCCTATCTTCGCTCCCTTTTGAATTCCCAATGCCTTCACAACCTATATGCATAAAAGAACACCCAATACACGAAATAAGACATAAACCGTATAAAATATGATGCTCAATGTATGTAAAACATGCATAAAAACATGTTCACTCAAGCACTTATCAGCAATCAATGCAACTAAGGTGGACCGCCATTGGCTATGTGAGCATGTATATCAATCAAGAACAATAAAAAAAATGTGTGTACTATGAAACTCCCCCACACACTTAAGTTGTACATTGTCCCCGATGTACACATGCCAGCTCACTCATGATGTATATAAATCAAGAATATATGTGGGAGAAGCAATCAAAACAATACTCCCCTGACTCCTAGTGTTGCGTTTGATGAAGCTAAATCCTTGGGAGTAGTGTTCCAACGGGTTATGAAGCTCACAGGGCTAAGTGCCAAAGCACTTTGGCTGTGCCCATGACAAAGTCTCAATTCCCAAAATGACAAGACCATCTGCACGCATACACGAGGGGGTTCAATGAAGCACAATAAAAACAAAATAACTCGAGTATATAAAAGATAGAACAATGAATACAAATCGAGATGCAAAATGAAAATAAACTCAGAAGGAGAGTTCTTTCTGAGTGAACAAGTACAAAATAAAGTGCATAAAAGTAAAGAAATGGAAATAAAATCAAATGTCGATGTCGCGCTTTGGGTCCTCTGTTGCTGCTGGTGGTGAGGAAGTATTTGGTGGGTCTACCTGTGCTGGTGTAGGTGATGAGGAAAATGCTGGAGGAGCTGAGGGGGTCTGAGGAGACCTCGGTCGTAAGACAAATGATGAGGCGACGACTCGCTCTAAGATCTGCTGTAGAGTATCAAAACGTGCCATAAACTCTGTGTACTGAGCAACTTGTGCAGCCCTAATCTCAACAATCTCTGTACGAGCCTCAGCTAACTTTATCCGTATCACCCCCACAGCACTCTCGAGCCTCTCAAAGAGATCATGGGCTCTAGATGGTGAAAACATATGTACATGGGGTACGTCCTCTGCCACTATAGGTGCCTCGGTCTCCATCAGTGCTGGCTGATGCTCGGGGGCTGGCTGAGAAGCCTCAGCATCATCTCCCTTATCCTTAGCTATCTCTAGAGCTGGTAGTACCAAAGCATAAACCCCTGTCCGAACCCTGCGGATCATGCCCATCAATCTCATCGTCTCTAGGCTCAGGGGAGCGGGTATACTCGTCTTCTCAATCCCACGAACTGTATCTAATAGACCCATACCCAGCATTAATCTCGCAATGTAGTGGCCTAAGAAGATCGCTCCCAATCTGGCGTAGTGCCCCTGGTGTTTAATATACTCAACGATAATGTGTCCTAGGTGAATCGGCACACGCTGTACCATCTAGTATAGGTACACAAGCTCCTGCCAGCTCAGCACACCTGTGCTATCACCACGGCCATTCACCGACCTGCTCATAAGGGCATGTAGATATCGGTATGCAGGTCGGGAAAGGCACGTGGCCTTGGACACTCCCGGCTCATACTGGCCCTGACCACATAGTGCTCGATAAGCTCTCTGCGGGGTCAAAGCTCCAGGATAACATATCGGTAACTGAGAATACTCCTCAGTGTCTGTGAACACCTCCTCATATAAGCCAAGCAAAACTAAAAACTGAGTGATGCTCAAACTATGGTGGTGTCCAAGTGCTCTGAACTGAATGGCATCGAGGCTGTCGAAACTCGCGTAAGATCTCTCAAACTCGAACGATAACAGAACTTCCAATGCAAGCTCTCGGATGGCTGGCTCCCTAATCGTCAATAACTACCTCCAATAACCTACTGAAATGAGATCCTCGACCTCGTCTGTAAACTCATCTCCCTGCTGTAGATCTCCCAATATACTTGTATCAAGGAATCGAGTCTGACCAAACTGCAGTCTCGACAAACGCTCAAAACCAGCTTGGTGCTCTGGAATAGTGAAACTCACGCTCTCAGGCTCAGATGGTGACTCAAGCGGCATTTCCGCTTGAGTCAAACAAGTTAGTTAACCAATACTAAAATAGTGACTCAGATGGTGACTCAGATGGTGCTGGAATAGTGAAACTCACTCATAATCTGCAAAATTTGAAAGAAGATTGATCAAACAAGTTAGTTAACCAATACTGCAAAAATCCACACGATCGTGCGGAAATTCCGCACGCCCGTGTGGATTCACGAGGCGTGAAAAACGCACGGCCGCGCCTCAAAAATCCAAAAACACAACGTACAATTACTTCTAACTCCATTCTAAACATAATTAATCATTCTAATTGAAGAAATGAAGCATTATTAACTAGATTCATTGATGAAAATCATGAATTGACGAAGAAAATCAAGAATAGGGCTTACCAATGAGTTGAGATGAGAGAATTTAGATTCAGCCGGAAAACCTCGTGAAAATCCTACCAAATCGGCGCTAAGAGGTCACGGAATGATGTGCGAGTTCTCTCAGAGAAATGGAGGATGTGAAGAAGAAGAGAAATGGCTATTCTTTAAAAAGACATCGCACCTCTTGGTGTTCTGTACATCCGTACGGGTGTGCGGAAATTACCCACGCCCGTGCACCTCCATAAAAAGGCCGCACATGGGCAGGTGCACGCCCCTGTGCGCTCTTGTGGAAAACATCCACTGACTCTGTACATTCTCGCACGGGCGTGCGGAAAATAACCACACCCGTGCGCCCGATCCTAAGGAGCAGCCGCGCGCCCCTGTGGCTTCTCTCGACATCGGAGAAAATTCCTAAGTGTTCCGCACGCCCATACGAAAATACCACACCGGCATGGACATTCACAAGTCCAATTCACAGGGGCAAATGCACGCCCCTGTGCCTTCTCGGTATGGAGAGAGCTCCTCTGCAGAGATTCGCACGGGCGTGTGGAAATTATCCACGCCCATACGAAGTTCACAAGGTTGCCCACAGGGGCGAGTTCACTCCCCTGTGCACTCTCGGGATAATCTACCAAACTCTGTAGCAAATCACACGCCCATGAGGAAATTACCCACGGGCATGCGATATTCGCATGTCGTTCACAGGGGACACCGCACGCCCCTGTGCCTTCTCTGGATGAGCTCGCAGTGCAAATCCACGGGCGTGCAAAAATACCACATGCCCGTGCGTTTTCACTGGATGCCTTAGAAAAAACCTGTAGGCTCTGCAGAAAATTTCTGAACATGTTTCCACACTCAGAGCCTGCCCTATTATGCAAGTTTTACTAGTGAAAAACATGAAATAAAGCTCAAACGACCCAACTTCGCCAAATCCACATGGAAACGCACGATAAATACTCAAAACCTCAAATAAAATCACAGCACAAGCATCTAAAAATCAAGACACCAACACTCAACAATTTATTCATGCAAACACTACATTATTCGATTAAGAAAAATAGGAAACACTTGGGTTGCCTCCCAAGAAGCGCTTGTTTAACGTCACTAAGCTTGACGTACCTTGTCTTACCTCACGGGGGCTCATAGATGAATGTTGCCCTCTTGCCCATGACTTGGAAGCATGATGAGCACAATCTCTTGAAGGTAGAGGATGTGTTATCTGGCTTGGGGCGACCTAGCAATGGTTCATCCAACTTCTTCGGTTCACGTACATCTCTAACAGCCTTGGAGCATTTCCGGTGGTGTCTCCTTGCCCTCTTCATTTTCCAGAGCACCTTCTTCAAGATCCCCGGGGTAGATGGTACCTCTTCTGTCTAACCAAGTAGCACTACTTCTTCATAATCCTCCTCTTGGTCGAACAAACCCTCGTATGGGTCTGGATTTAACATTTCCTGTATGTATTCATCAATAATTTCTTCAGTAGTGTCTAGAAAGTATAAAGTATCATTGAAATCAAGAGAATGCCGCATGGCTTCAGCAAGGCAGTATGTGAGCTTGTCATCTCCAACTCTCAAAGTTAGCTCTCCGCCATCCATGTTAATCAATACCTTGGAAGTCTGCAAGAACGGCCTCCTGAGTATCAAGGGTACATCTGCATCCTCATCGACGTCTAGCACCACAAAGTCTACAGGAAATATATACTTGTCCACCTTGACAAGTACATCTTCGATGATACCCCTCGGATGTCTCACCGTTCGGTCCGCCAATTGCAAAGTCATCCCAGTGGGCCTAGGCTCACCCAAGCCTAACTTTCGAAAGAAGGTGTATGGCATGACGTTGATGCTGGCCCCTAAGTCGGCCAATGCCATTTCTTCACCCATATTGCCAATGCTACATGAAATGATGAAGCTTTTCAGGTCTTTCTTCTTGTTCGGCATGTTCCTTTGCAATACCGCCGAGCATGAAGCATCTAGAATCACCGAAGCACTCTCCTCCAACTTTCTCTTGTTGGTCAATAAGTCTTTCAAAAGCTTCGCATACTTAGGCATTTGGGCCAATGCCTCAATAAAAGGAATATTGATTTGGAGTTGCTTGAACAAACTTAGGAACTTCTTGTACTATTCATCCTCTTGGTCATTTTTCAATCTAGAGAGATAAGGGATTCTTGGCTTGAAAGGTGGGGGGTGCCATCTCCTTCTCTTTTCTTGTTCCATCTTCTACCTCTATAACCTTGGGTGCGTGTTCTTTTGGCATCTCACTCGGAAACTTACCTTCAACCTCATGACCACTTCCCAAAGTGATCACCTTCACTTGCTCTCTAGGGTTGATCTCTGTATTGCTCGGCAAGCTTCCATGTGGCCTTTCAGAGAGAGACTTCGCAATTTGCCCCTCCTGATTTTCAAGGTTATGTAAAGAGGCGGTGTGGTTGCGAAGTGTGGCCTCAACTGATTATACCTTGTATTTGCAGATTGCACAAATCTAGTCAAGGCCTTCTCCAAATCATTCATTCGGGTTTCCAAACCTAAAACTCTGTTTTCCACATGCGGAGCTTGTTGTTGTGGTTGGAAACCCGGTGGCCCCATGGCCTTTGGTAGACCCTAATTGCTCCATGAGAAATTGGGGTGATTCTTCCAACCCATATTGTAGGTATTGCTATATGGGTTTCCTTGAGATCTCATGCTATTACCTACAAAATCGACGTTCTCTACGGAAGATACATCACCAATAGAGATCGGGCAATCGGAGGGAGCATGTCCTCCGCCACACCAAGTGCAATTAGTCACGACCGCTACTCTATTTGAAGTTAGAAGATCTAACTTCTTACTCAAATTTTCCACTTGGGCCGCCAATAAAGTTACGTCATCTATCTCATGAAGACCGGCCACCTTTTTCTTCTCCCTAGCATTCCATTAGTAGATGTTTAACCCAATTTCTTCAATTAACTGACGGGCCTCATCGGGGGTCTTGCTACCTAAGGTACCTCCTGCTGCCGCATTCAAGAGTTACCTTGTACTCGAGTTCAAACCGTTGTAAAAGGTCTGAACAATCATCCACTCTGGAAATCCGTGTTGCGGCCACTTTCTCAAGAGCTCCTTAAACCTTTCCTATGTCTCAAATAGATACTCCAATTCCAACTGAACAAAAGATGAGATCTCATTCCTAAGTTTCACGGATTTTCTAGGAGGGAAATAACGGGAAAGAAAAGCTTCTACCATCTCCTCCCATGTGGTAATTGATGCTCTAGGTAATGAGTGTAGCCACTACTTCGCTCTCCCCTTTAAGGAAAATGGGAAGGCTCGCAACTTGATGGCATCATCTGTCACCCCGTTTATTTTCAGCATATCACACACCTCAAAAAAACTCTCTATATGACTGTTTGGATCCTCATCGACCAAACCATTGAACTGTGTGGATTGCTTTAACATGTCGATGAATGCCGGCTTCAGCTCGAAGTTCTGAGTTGTAATCGGGGGATGTACAATACTCGATTGCGTCCAAAATACCGAAGGTCTGGCATAATTGGATAATATTCATTGTTGTTCATTCTGTTCTGCCATGTTTTCAGATTCTTCCACTTCTAAATCAGCTGGATTAGACTGTTCTTGCACAAGCTTTTCCCTTTTCTTCTAAGTGTACGTTCAAGCTCGGGATCTCCTTCAATCAATATTGAGGGGTTCCCTCAGGTCATAACCTGGAGCTGCACCCAAAAAGAAAGAAAAAAAATCAGAACGATGATAGAATATGAAGATATGAAATAGAATGTATGGTGAAATAGCTAAGAAAACAAAGTGCAAAGTATCTCTAAACGCCCACTCCCCGGCAACGGCGCCAAAAACTTGACAAGATCCCCTTGCGTATATCCAGCAAGTGCACAGGTTTGTCGAAGTAATAATCCCGGATGAGTGGGTATCGTATCCATAGTGAGTAGGGAACAAAAAAAAAACTTAATTGACTTCTTAGCTATGTGAAAGATGAATAGTGATATATGTGATAATGATTCAATTCTCAAAAGTAAAATCAACAAGTAAGAGAACACAACAAAGGAGAAGGTAAGTCAATCTATAAAGATGGGGTACCCGGATATTGCTCCGCCTAGGACAATCGTTTCAAGTGCAAGAACCCTCTATTATGCTTCCAAATTAATGCAATAGTGAGTCATGGAAATCCTTAATTACATAGTCCCAAATTTAAGGTCAACCATGCCTAACTCTATACATGTCCCGGAGAAGAGATTGGATAACCTCTCAACCTCGCACTTGCATAGAATTGCAATAAGCTCTAGGGATTACGAGTGATAAATTTCTTCCTAATTATAGACCTAACCCTTTGGTCCAGGTGGAAGGTCCTTAACCACAATTAAGCCCTAGATACTAAGATCACTTCTACACTTCACTCCATTACACTCGCAACTAAGAACCAGCGGAAGGCCATCCCTTAGACCATTCACTCTATTATGGCCACAAAGAACTCGAGGAACGGAGGTAGAATCTAACAAATCAGAGGGAAAGGGGATGATCCTGTACCCCTCGACTCACCCCCTGAACCCTCTCCAACCTAGCTTTGTCTAACACTCCTAGTGTGTCACTCACTCACAAGGTTACCAACAAGAACTCTCAACCCTAGTGTCACTCTAGGGGAGTATTCAAACAATCAAGCATTCAAGGTTGGAACTCACAATAAACATCAATTAATTGAAAGCATAATAAAGAGATTCAATAAAACGAATACATCCTAGGGTTCACAAATACCCAAGTACCCACTAGGGGTTTAGCTCTCCATTGAGCTAATTACAATCAAAGAAATAGAATGTAAAAGCAATGAATCCATAAAAAACACCCTTGATAGTTGTGTCGATGGTCTTGTGGAGAGTCCTCTACTCGTCGCAAAAAGTCCTTTGTCCGGCCTAGGATACACCTCACGGGATCAGTGCTGATGAAAGTTCTCCCAATAACCTTCTTCCAAATGACTCACGATGTCGGAGTTGTAGAACCTCTCCAAACCCCTAGCCAATACCCCTCAAAACCCTAGCTGAAGCCCTCTCTCAAGTTTGGGAAAAGATCGAGAAAAGAATACTGAAATCGGGGCTGAATCGGCTTTAAATAGGGCTGGAATCGGGGATCCACACGCCCCTGTGGATTTTTCACACGGGATTGTGGAAATTCCACACACCCATGTGGATTCTCTGTTCTACAGTTTTCTCGGCCGGCTGTGAACAGTGCTTCTACAGTACTTTGCTGCAATGTTCTGCTACAGTACCAGGCCTAGAATACTTCCCGAATCCATAATTTCATTGAGGTAATGCAAACGGGCACACGTTCACATCGTGGATCGCTTTGCTTCTTCAATGACGGATAAGTTGATGGAGATCTTGTTCTATTTGCATAAGTCTTAATGCTTGAGTATGACTGCCCTTGTGCCCCTCCAAATGGTTGTACTAACTCAAATACGAGGAGGTTAGCACACACTCTAGCATCTCACACCCGACCTATGTCTTCGCGTTTGAACCTTGGCAAGATTTCCTCCAAAATCTGTGCATTATGATCCAGATTGGCTTCTTTCCTTCATAATCTGCCTCACAACCCTACCTGTATAAAAGTAACATAAAAACACACATATTAGTGTAAAAACCCGAGAAAGATAATGCTTAACATAAGGAAAGAATGCTTCGCATTCATATCGCACAATCACTTATCACTAGTGTAAGACTCTTATAGCATGGATTAATGATTGATTTGAGTTACATATTTGTTGTTGTACTCTATTAAATCATGTTTTACCTCTAGTATTGTCTTGTGCACTGAATCTTGTGTTGATGCCCTGGGAATAGCCAACATGACTACTGTATCTCTCTTGATTGCTTAACAGACAACTTTGAGTACTCAGCCTTAGAATTCTAAGTTCTTTCTTTCAATTAACTCTTAAGAACTTCTGAGTCTTGTTAAGCTAGCCCTAGTTTTGTGGCATGTAGAGTAGTATGAAGACATGATCTAGGATGAATGTGAAAAAGAAAATGATGAAAAAAAAGAATGAATGAAAAGATAAAAATGAGTCTATGTCAGTATTCCTCTGCTAATGAAGCATGAATGCATCTATGTAGACTGTAATCGAGTAGTTGGGTGGCTCTTGTGCCTAACCAGCATGTGCCCTCTCCAGAAAGATTTTTTGGTACAGTCTATGTTAATCAGACTCAAAAAAGAAAGAAAAAAATGAAATCAAATGAAAATAAAACCCTAGTGATCTTTTTGGCTACCTACTAGAGGTTTTGAGAAGAAAAGTGGGAGTTAGTTCTAGTTTAGGACTTAGAAGGATCTTACTTGTTTATTGAATTAGCACTTAGCATTTTGATAAGTGCTCGTGTGATAAGAATGTGAAGCATTCTTTCCTTATAATGAGCATTACTTTTGTCAGGTTTTAGCGCTAATATGTGTGTATTTATGTACTTTTATGCAGGTTGGGTTGTGAGGCCGATTATTTGTGAAAGAAGCCATTGTAGATCATTTTACGCATTATTTGGAGGAGATCTTGAGAAGGCTCAAACGCGGAGACATGAGTTAGGTTTAGAATGCTAGAATGTATGCCAACCTCCTTGTATTCGAGCTAAGGCAATGATTCGGAGGGGCACGAAGGCAGTTACATCCTAGTATTCCGGCTTGTGCATATTTAGCAAGATCTCCACCAATGTGACAGTTTATTAAAGAACTAAGGTGATCTACGATGTGAACGTGTGCCCGTTTACATTACCTCAATGAAAGCATGGATTCGGGAGTATTTCGGGATGTTACTTTAGCACAAAACTATAGCAAATCACTGTAGCAGGTACTGTTTATAGCCGGCCAAAGAAAGAGCAAAACAGAGGAGCCACATGGGCGTGTGGAAATTCCTCATGCCTATGCGTTAATTCCACAGGCCCGTGTGAAATATCCATAGGGGCGTGTGGAATCCCGATTCCAACCCTATTTATGGCCGATTTCAGCCACGATTTCAGGATTCTTTCTCCATCTTTTCCCCAACTTGAGAGAGGGCTGGGGCTAGGGTTTTTAGAGGTATTGGCTAGGGATTTGGAGTGGTTCTACAGCTCTGACATAGTCATATCTGTGGAAGAAGGTTGGTAAGGGAGCCTCCATTGGATTGATTCGAAGAGGCGTATCTTATACCGGACAAAGGGATCTTGCGACCAGTAGAGGACTCTCCACAAGACCATCGCCATGACTATCGAGGGGGTTTTTCCTATGGATTACTCTCTTTTACATTTAATTTCATTATCGTTTTTATTGTGCTCCATGGAGAGCTAAACCCTAATGGGTACTTGGGTATTTGTGAACCCTAGGATGTATTAGTTTCATTGAATCTTTTTATTATGGTTTTAATTAATTGATGTTACTGTGAGTTCCAATCTTGAATGTTTGATTGTTTGAATACTCCCTTAGAGTGACACTAAGGTTGAGAGTTCATGTGGTAACCCTTGTGAGTGAGTGACACACCACGAGATTTAGACAAAGTTTGATTGGAGAGGGTTGAGAGAGTGAGTCGAGAGGTACAGGAGTGTCCCCTTTCCCCTCCGGTGTGATAGATTCTACCTCCGTTCCTCGAGTTCTTTGGCGCC
Source organism: Dioscorea cayenensis subsp. rotundata (assembly GCF_009730915.1). Lineage (NCBI taxonomy): Eukaryota > Viridiplantae > Streptophyta > Magnoliopsida > Dioscoreales > Dioscoreaceae > Dioscorea > Dioscorea cayenensis. The sequence goes on along the minus strand of NC_052488.1, from coordinate 4,153,096 downwards.
ATAATAGAGCAAATGAGCTAAGGAATGACCCTCCGCTGGGGCTTAGTTACGAGTGCAACAGAGTGAAGTGTTGAGAAGATTTTAGCATCTAGGGCTTAATTGTGGTTAGAGATATTTCTTTTGGACCAAAGGGTTAGGTCTACAATTAGGAAGAGATTTATCACTTGGAATCCCAAGATCTTAATGCAATCCTTCTTACGAGTGTGAGGTTGAGAGGTTGTTCAACCTCTCCTGCAGGACATGTAGAGGATTAGGCTTGGTTAACCCTAGATTCAAGGCCATACATTAAAGGATATCCCTGACTCACCATTGCATTAGTTAGAAAGCATAATAGAGAGTTCTTGCACTTGAAATGATTTTCCTAGGCGGATCAATACCCGGGTACCCCCATCTTTATCGATTGCCTTACCTTCTCCTTTACTTTTGTCCTCTTTCGGGTTGTTTTACTTTTGAGAATTGAATCTTGTCACACATATCACTATTCATCTTTCATATAGTTAAGAAGCAAATTAAGTATTTTTATTCCCTTTTCCCTGTGGATACGATACCCCACTCACCTGGGACTTATTACTTCGACAACTCCGTGCACTTGCGGGGAGCACTGTCACATTTTAAAACTCAATACTCTTGCATGTGGAGTGATTAGCATCTAGAGCTGTATTGATTGAAGTGTGTAGGCTAGACCAGGTCAGGGCAGATGAAATACAAGGTTTACACACATGGCACAGATATATAGGAGATGAGACAAGATATTTTTGTTGTGCTTAATGTTTTGTAACTCATTATATACTTATCATTTTCCGATGCTTGTAGAGTCTTGTATTTATTCGAACCTGAGGTAATAAATTTAGCCACTTATTATTATCTTTGTTTTTCATGATCTGTTTGCTTGGGGAAAAGCAAACGCTTAGGTGTGGGGATATTTGATAAGTGTCTAAATGTATGTATTTTAGTCTATATATTTGATGTATTTAGCATGTATTTCTATAAGGATTGATGCCCGTTTTGTGTTTAATCCTATGTTATTTTCTTCGCAGGGCATAGAAACAGCATGAAGAACACGAAGATACAATTTGGCTGAAAAGGAGAAGAAAACCAGGTCATGGTACTGTAGCACATTCAATGCAGCAGATTACTGTAGCTGGAGTACTATAGCAGTGATACCGTAGCAAAATCACTGTAATTGCCACTGTAGCACCTGGAGAGTTTTCAAGTCAGAAATTGAACTAGGGCATACGGCCTCAATGCTGCCCAGGATGGAGCCTGGGATGATTACTGTGGCTGTGGAAGAGGATGAGTTGTTTGAAGGCATACTGGCTCAATGAGGTGCTCATTGAGCTAGTGTGGTTATTGATTGAGAGCTTTTGTGCATCTTTGCCTACCCCAAATGGGCTCAATGAGGTCCTCATTGAGCCAGTATACCACCTCAATGAGGTCCTCATTGAGCCGACATACCACCCATGTAGAGGCCAATTTGTGGGAGATGTTGGGGGTATATGAGGGGATTTTGAAGGCCATTTGAGGGACTTTTGGGAGGACGCTTGGCAGCCATTACTTGGGAAAGAAAAGGAGAATGAAGACATCATTCTTGGGAGTGTTTTGGCTTGAGGCTTGGAGAGATCAAGAGCTTGAACTTCAAGGGGAGAGCTTCATCATCAAAGGAGGAGGAGCATTCGGCCTTTCTTGGGTTAGAGGAATCATCATTCGGCCGGCATTCTACATCCTCATCATCATTCAAACTAGGGAGTGTCATTTATGCATTTACTTCTTATTTTTTTTGAGTTTGAGATACTTGTTTGTATGATGGCACACTAGACCCCAAGGCCACCGGGTGTAGGTGAACCTTGAGGGGTTCATCATGTATTTTGGATGCTACACTTATATTTGGAATTCATTGCTGTGATTTATGGTTTGGTTCATTGTGTTTCACGCCTAGAACTATTATGTGGAGAAATCTTTAGTTCTTGTTTGAGTTGTACATGTAGGTGTGACCTACTCGCTTGTGCTAGATCGTTAATGAGCCAAAAGGGGTAATATTTGACCAATATACCGAGAAATTGGATGTAGGTAGCCCCTCCGAACCATGAGGATAAACTTAGGTTAAGTTTATCCTTGTTGCTTGATATCCATTCACTTAATGCAATCATAGGGATATGATTAAGGAGAGATCTTTGTCATCATTTGTACGGGATTAGGGTTTAACCGCCGAAAAATTAGGGTTGTACTATTGTTTAGGTCTGTCGGTCTAAATCACCTTTGCTATTTTTATTCTTATGTATCCATACATCATGATGACCCCTCATGGGGATCCTCGTCCCTAGGCCTATTTTTATTATCATTGCTTTTGTGATCACTTTGCTTGCCTTGGAATTGTAATACTTTTGCTCTATTTACATTCTTCCATATATTAGAGTAGTATACCATGCTCAAGTTGTAAGGTTAGATAATAGGTGATGGATGAGTAATAGGAGCTCTTTAGCCCCCTTGAATACGATCCTTGGGACCTCGCTCAAGGTATTACTCAGCGACCCCGTACACTTGCGGGCTATCATCCATGCTGTAGATCGCGCTGCATCTTCAAATAAAAACACATTTGATGATAATCTTTCTAGCATTGTACAAGTTAGAACACATGAGAGTGACTGTCTTTGTGCCCCTCCAATTTCCATATTCACTTGAGCACAATGGAGGTTGGCACAAATTCATATATCGTTGAGCACAACTTGTTTCTTCACATTTGTTCACTCCAAGATTCCATCAACAAAGTACAAACGCAATCTACTTTGGCTTCTTTCTTCTATACTTGTCTCCACAACCGTACATTCACAAAAGTAACACAAATACACATATATGAGCGATAAAATCTGATAAAAGTAATGCTTATTATAAGAAAAGAATACTTCGTATTACTAATACACAAGCACTTATCAACAATCAATGGTAAAATGGGGTACCAAAATAATGCTCACCCTAGGACTATTGTTTCAAGTGCAAAACTAATATTATGCCTCCTAATTGAAGCTTAATGAGTCGTGGAGATCCAAAGACACACGGTCCCAAACCCAAGGTCCACCTTGACTAGCCCTCTACACTATACCCTAGTGGAAAGGGATATTCTCAATGCCGCATACTGTGTGGGACTGCTTGAAGCTCTAGGGATTCCAAGTGATGAACTCTATTCCCTAACATAGATCTAACCTTTTGGTCCAGGTGGAAGACCCCTAATCATGATTAAGCCCCAACACTAACGATTACTCAACAATTCACTATATTGCTGACGCAATTAAGTCCCACTGGAGTTCGTCTCTTAGCACTTCACTCTATCATGATCACAAAAAATTCTTGAAACATGGAGGTAGGATAAATCATGTCGGAGGGGAAATTGGATGTTCCACTACCTCTCATCTTACCCTCTCAACCCTATTCGAACTTGCTAAGTCTAACTCTAATGAAGTGTTACTCATTCAAAAGGATTACCTAAATAAATTCTCAACCCTAGTGTTACTCTAAGGGAAAACCACAACAATAATCATGAAAGATTGAAACTTAATTAAAATATCAATTAAAGAAGCATAATAAAGGAAACTGAAACAAAATCATCAAAGGGTGTACAAATCCAAGCACCCATTAGGGGGTTTAGCTCTCCATGGAGCAACAAAAAGTCAAAGATAAAATCAAACATAAGTGCAAGCAATCCATAAAGATAACCCCCTTGTCACCCATGTTGATGGTCTTCAAGAGCCGCCTCATCTTCTACATGGACTCCTCCGTCAAGCCTAGGGCACACCTCGCCAAATCGATGCCGATGAAAGCTCCCCCAATAGCTCTCCTGCAAAGGAAATCAATGTCAAATGCTATAGAACAGCTCTAAAATCCCAGCAAAAATCTCTCTAAATCCTAGACGCATTCTCCCCAAAAGATAGGCAAAAGATAGGAAGAATATCCCCAAATAAAACTCTCAATACGGTATTTATAGGGCTGTAATCGGGCATTCATATGCCCCTGTGTAAATTCCACACGGGTGTGTGGATTTCCAGGCCATGTTTTTCCTGTGCGCTATGAATGGTAACTACTACAGTAATTTTACTACAATAAACTTCTATAGTACTTTTGCTAAAGTACTACTGAATTCATTTTTTTCATCGAGGCCGCATGATTGGGCACACATCCATGCGATAGACCATGTCGCATCTTGCTTTCAAAAACATTGACGCAGCTCTTGACAATTTGCACAAGTTGGAATAAGTTGTCACACACCCACATTTCTATGAGCACAACTTGTGCCTTGATCCTTGTTCGGTCCAAGAGTTTCCTCAACAATTGTGTCCATGATCTATTTTCACTTCCTTTCTTCCAAACTTGTCTCCACAAACCTAAATACATGAATGAACCATAAAATCTAATAAAAGTGATGCTCAATGTAAGAAAAGTATACTTAGTAATAGTTATAAACAAGCACTCATTAAACTCTCCCACACTTAAGCTTTTGCTTTTTCTCAAGAAAAAAATAAAATATTAAAGCATCTAAGAAGGAAAATTGACAGTTCTTGGCGTTAGGTTCACCAAAAGCTTGCAAAAGAGGAATTCTAAAAGTAAGGAAAACTCAAATGTTGCATAGAAGAAATCATTGCTCTAGCTGAAAACTTGAATCAAAAAGGACAACAAACTAGATATTGTGTAAGTGTGTTATAGGTGCTTGTGTTTTAGTAATACGAAGTATTTTTTCTTACATTGAGCATTACTTTTCTCATATTTTATCACTTATGCATGTGTATTCGTGTTCTTTTGTGCATTTAGGGTTGTGGAGACAATTATGAAAGAAAGGAACCAAAAGTAGATCGTAGATGCATTTGTTGACGAAGTCTTGGAGTGAACAAACATGAAGACACAAGTTGTGTTTAAAGACATGTGGGTGTGACAACCTCCATTGTGCTCAAGAGAATACACAAATTAGAGGGCCACAAAGGCGGTCATACTCATGTGTTCCAACTTGTGCAATACTAACAAGATCTTCGTCAATATGAACTCATTGAAGATGTGATGCGGTCTACCTCATGGATGCATGCCCATCTATGTGGCCTCGATGGAAAGTGTGGATTCGGGAGTATTTTGGCAAAGTACTTTAGTAGTTTACAGTAGTAAATCATTGTAGAAAAATCACTGTAATAGTTACTGTTCACAGCTCGCAGGAAAACAACTTCTGAAAATTCACACAGGCATATGGAATTTCCACACGCCCGTGTGGATGCCTGATTCCATCCCATATAAAAGCCGTGATTTCAGACATTCTAAAGGATTATCTTCTTATTATTTTTCCATCTTTCCCCATATTTTGAGGCACTCGTGGCTAGGGTTTGGAGAGTTTTTGGCTAGGTCTTTGGAGTGGTTCTATGGCCTTCGACATGGCGTTCCTTTGGAAGATAGTTATTGGGGGAGTTTTTGTCAGCATCAATTCACCAAGGTGTGCCCTAGGCTTGATGAGGGAACCCTTGGAGAAGATGAGGCGACTCCACACGACATTGATATGGACTACAAGGGGTTTTTCTTATGGATTGTATTATTTTACATTCGATTTCATTATTGATTGTATATTACTCCATGGAGAGCTAAACACCTAGTGGGTGCTTGGACTTGTAAACCCTAGGATGATTTTGTTTTATTGACCTTTTATTATGTTTCTTTAATTGATTTTTTTTATTAAGTTCCAACCTTGAATGTTTATTGCATTGATTTTCCTTTAGAGTGACACTAGGGTTAAGAATCTATCTTGGTAAAATCTTTATGGATGAGTGACAGACCATGAGGGTTAGACAAAGCTAGGTTGAAGAGGATCGAGACGGTGAGTTGAGAGGTAGCAGAACGTCCCCTTTTTCTTCCAGTGTGATTCATCCTACCTCCACGTTCTAAGAGTTCTTTGAAGTCACAATAGAGTAAAGTGCTAAGAGATAAACTCCAGTGGGGCTTAGTTGTGTGAGCAACAGAGTAAAGTGTTGAAGTAATCCTTAGCGCTAGGGCTTAATTGTAACTAGGAGTCTTTCTCCTGGACCAAAAGGTTTGATCTATATTAGAGAATATGATTTATCACTTGGGTCACTAGGGCTTCTTGCAACCCTACACAGTGTGAGGCATCGAGAGTATTCCTTTCTGTCGGGGTATAGTGTAGGGTTAGTCACAGCTGACCATAGGGTTGGGACCATGTGTTTTAGGATTTCCCTGACTCATTAAATATCAGTTAGGAAACATAATGATTAGTCTTACACTTGAAACGATAAGTCCTAATGTGAGCAACGTCCAAGTGCCCCATTTTCTATCGATTGCCTTTTGTTATATCCCTATTGCGCTTTCCTTTCTTCTCTTTACTTTTTGTTTGCATTGATATTGTTCCCACCACTCTTGAATTATCTTCACTATAGTTAAATAGCAATTCTTGTGTTTCTGAGCACTATTCCCTATGGATACGGCTACCCATTCACCAAGGTAGTTTATTACTTCGACAATCCTTGCACATGCGGTACACACACGCAAGGGGTGTGTCATGTGTATAAACTCACACAAGTCAACCCAACATGTACTCCTTGAAGCTCTTATTAAAAGGGACTTATTTATACAAAAAAAGTGGACATAGTAGCTTCACAAATCCTCTAAGGTAGCCGTTTCCTAGGTGGCCACCAAGGTGGCTTTCACACTTTTGAGGTGGTAGCTCTTTCTACCGGGGTAGTAGCTTTCACTCATCCTACGAGATAGCTTTTTCTCTCATTAGGGCATAACTAGTATATGACTTATGAGAGTAGCTTCATATTTCATAGGTGATAGCTTTTTTGACCCTCAATGCACAAACAAAACAAACAAACACACATATATATATAATTTCCTTTTCATTATCTTTTTTTCAAAGTTTTTAAACTAAAAGTAGTGCTACCATAGTCCTTTAAGTAAAAGATTTAATGAATAAGAAGTGCAACAAGAATTAATCGGGCAAAAATTCCTTGAAATTCAAGTAAAACTAGAGCATGATTGTATTCAATGTTCAAAATTCTCCTAAACTTAAGAATACAATTGTTGCAACTAAGGTGACCCGCCCTTGGCCACATGAGCATGAACAATAAATGCATAAGTATAGAACGTGTGCAATGTGAACTCCCCCCACACTTAAGATGTATATTGCCCTCAATGTATGTATGCAAGCATAATAAAGATTCTAACAAGTAAAGCATGTGTATGAAGATGGGCAATTGATGTAATACGCCCCTGAACTCCTAATACTGCATTCGATGGAGCTAGTTTCATTGAAAGTTGAGTTGCAATGGGTTGTGGAGCACACATGGCCATGCAAATGACTATTCCTCAATTCCAAGACTCACAAGACCATCTGCATGTATACACAAGGGGTTCAATAAAGCTCAACAAAACACGATAAAATTGAGTCTACAAAGATATGAAAATGAAATACAACTTGATATAACTAAAAAACAATAAGATAAACACAGAAGGAAGATCCTTTATGAGTAATACAAGTCCAAAATAAAATACTGAAATAAAATATTTAAACATAAAGATAAAGAAACATAAAGACACCTCAAGTGTCAATCCATCCTCTACTGATACTGATGTTGCTGCTAATGTCGATGGTGATCCTTATGTTGCTGGTGATGGTGGTGCTGGGGATGCTCGCGGTCTTATAACAAAAGACGAGGTCATATCTTGCTCAAGAATCTATTGTAATGTGTCAAGACACGCCATCACCTCAGCGTGGTTCACTTCTTGTGTCAAGCAAGCCTCAGCCAAGACTGACTGTAATAGCCCTACAGCATTCTTGAGCCTCTCGAAATGATCACGGGTTCAAGATGGAGAAATGATACGCACTATAGGAGGCTCCTTTGCTGCAGAGGGTGCTTATGTGTCTATCAGCTCCTGCTGTGGCTGAGGGGTAGGCTGAGAACCATCTCCATCATCACCCTCACTTTCAGCCATCTCTGGTTGGGGCATGATCATCACATAGGTGCTCGGTCTGTACCTGCCCACCATACCCATCAGTTTTATAGTCTCCAAGCCAAGGGGGCATGGAATAATCGTCTTCTTGGCCTCTCTGATCACCTCAAGTAGACCCATCCCCATAATTAGTCTGGTAATATACAGGCCTAAGAATAGCACACCAACCCTAGAATACTATCCTTAGTGACATAAGTACTTTGCTATAATGTGTCCCAGGAGGAGTGGCTCGCTCTATAGCATAGAGTATAAATAAAGCAGCTCCGGTCGATTAAGGACTCCTGCACTATCACCACAACCATTCACTGATCTGCTAAGAATGTCATGGATATATCTGTAGGCTGGTTGGGAGAGACACGTCACCTTGAAAATCCCAAGCTCATACTGTCCCTGGCTACACAGCATATGGTAAGTGTGCTGCAGAGTCAAATTGCCAGGATAATTTATCGATAGCTGTTTGTACTCCTCAGTATCAATATAACCCTCATTATACAGACCGACTCATATAGAAAATTATGTCACACTCATACTTTGGTACTTATAGAATGCTCGGAGCTAAATAGCATTGATGCTCGAAAAGCTATTGTACGATCGGTCAAACTCGAAGGACGCGACCACCACTAGTGTCAACATGCGGATAGCCGGCTCTTTGATGGATAGTAACCGACGCCAGCTACCCATATAAAGACGGTCATCTATCTTTTGTGCTATCTCATTCCCTAACTCGATCTCCCTTAATGCACTCAAGTCAGGAAAACGCGACTTCCTGAAATTGAGCTTTGACAAGCGCTTGAAATGTGCTTGATGTTCTAGAATGGTGAACTCAAGTTGCTCAGGAGAGAGTTTGTGAGGGCACTTGCCGACCAATTTCTTCGATCAGGGAGCCATTACTACAAGAATTGAAAATAAATTAATCAACTTTAACTTGAAAAACAAATATGTAGAAATCCAGATGGTCATGTCAAAATTCCACACACCTATGTGGATCTTCGGGGGACGACAATAGTGCGGCTGAAACTCTAAAAATCTATACAAATCAACTTAAATGCTTTTACATTCATTCTACAACCATTCACTAGCAAAATAATCATGAAATCTACCCAAAATCGATCCAAAACAAGTAAAAACATGAAGATTGGCAAAGAGAAAAGGAAAAGAGGGTTAATGACAAAATGGGAATCAAAACTTCGAATACGGCCTGAAAACAATGGAAAAACCCTTAAATAGATGAAGAGCAGGTTGGGAAGAGGCATGGAAGCATTCTTGGGTGTGAGAGTGTTTAGAAATGCAGAGGTGCAAATAGATTTTAAAGAGAAGTCATGGTCTTTTGCATTCTGCACATCCACATGATAGTGTTGAAATTACCCACGCCAGTGTGCCTCCACATGGAAGTTTCATAAGGGCATCCACATGCCTTTGTGTGCTCTCAGGATGGCCACTTTGGCCTCTGAATGCATCCGCATGGGCGTGTGGAAATTACCCACGGCCGTATGGCTTCTCTGATCTCCCAAAAATTTTCCTAAGTGTTCCACACACCCTTGTGGAAATTCCACATGGGCATGTCAAAATTCATAGGGGCCGCCACACGCCCCTGTGTCTTCTCGGGATGGAAAAATTTTGTCTGCAAAGATTCACATACCCTTGTGGAAATTCAGCATGGGTGTGTGTCCTTCACAAGGTCACTCATTGGGGCACTCACACGCCCCATGTGTCTTCTTTGGATTTCTAAAAAAAATCTACAGACTATGAAGAACAAGTCTAAAACACTAATACACTATATAGAGACTGTATGTTCGATGAAAATCTGACTAGAGATTCGTTAAACACGCTCAAACGACTTAAAACTTTGCCAATCATAATGAAGAACAATAAAACACCAACAATTCACAAGAAAACACAGCAAAAGAATATTATGTTCAAAACACCGACACTAGGCATTTATTCATGCAAAAACTAAACTAAGACCTAGAAAAGCAATAAAGACTTGGGTTGCCTTCCAAGATGTGCTTGTTTAACATCACTAAGCTTGACATACCTGCACTTACCTCACGGGGGTTCATGAAGAAAGGTTGCCCTCTTACCTATAATTTGAAAGCATTATGAACACAATTTCTACAAGTTAGAGGGGGACTGATCGAGTTTGTTTCCACACAAGGGTTTTTCACCCTTATTACATGAATGCTCATCCCCACTAGCATTGGAGCACCTCTTGTGACATTTCGTTGTCCTCTTGAGCTTTTGGATCATCCCCTTCATTACTCCGGGGTAGGTTGCACCTTATCCTCTAGACCGAGTAATAAAATTTCTTCATTCTCCACTTCTTGATCTAGCCATACCTCCAATGGTTCCCGGTATAACATGTCCTGTACATAATCATCAATCAACTCATTAGTGGTCTCAAGAAAATATAAAGTGTCATTGAAACCAAGAGAATGTCGCATGGCTTCAGCAAGGCAATATGTCAACTTGTCATATCCAACTCTTAGTGTCAATTCTCCACTCTCCATGTCAATGAGAGCCTTGGAAGTGTGCAAGAATGGCCTCTCAAGTATCAATGGAACCTCAACATCCTCTGCACATCTAACACCACAAAGTCTGCAGGAAAGATATACTTGTCAACATTCACAAGTACATCCTCAATGATACCCCTCAGATGTCTAACTGATCGGTTAGCCAATTAAAGTGTCATCCGAGTGCGTCTAGGTTCTCCCAAACCTAACTTCTGGAAAAATATATAAGGCATGACATTGATGCTAGCCCCTAAATCTGCCAATGCCTTCTCTTCACCCAAATTACCAATGTTGCATAGAATGATGAAGCTACCGGCATCTTTCTTCTTGTTCGGGTATTTTTCGTTCAAAACCCTAATTTATGTTTCTGTATAGTAATGTCTACTATTTTTCAATCAATACCCTAATCGTATGTTTTATTTTCAGAATACCTGCTATATTTGAATCAAAACCATAATCCTATATTTTCTTTTCAGAATGTCTCCTATTTTTTAATCAAAACTTTAATCCTGTGTTTTTCTTTTTAGAATGTGTCCTATTTTTCAGTTTTGAAGGAAAACCCTAATCCTATGTTTTATTTTCCAGATATCTCCTATTTTTTAATCAAAGCTCTAATTTGATGTTTTCTTTTGGAAATGTCATCTATTTTCGAATAAAACAATAATTATATGTTTTCTTTTCATAATGTCTCGTATTCTTCAATTAAAAAAATAACTTATGTTCTCTCTTGGGAATGTCAACTATTTTTCTGTCAAAATACTAATCCTATGATTTTCATTTTGAAATGTATTCTATCTTTGAATCAAAACCTGAATAATATATCTTGAGAGAAAGGAGACATTTCTAAAAGAAAAATTACTAATCCTATCTTCCAATCAAAACAAGAATCCTATGTTTTCCTTTCGAAATGTCCCATATTTTTCAATCAAAACACTAATATTTTATTTTCTTTTTGCATTTTCTGCTATTTTGACACAAAACCCATATTTTCTGCATTTTCTTTTGGGAATGTCTGCTATTATTGAATCAAACCAATAGTCCTATGTTTTCTTTTCGTAATGTCTCATATTTTTTCAATCAAAACACTAATTCTATGTTTTCTTTTTAGAATGGGTCATATTCTTCAATCAAAACTCTAATCTTATGTTTTCTTTTGCGACAGTTTGCTATTTTTGAATCAAAACCCTAATCATATGTTTTCCTTTGTCGATGCCCCCAATTTTTCTGTTTTTAATCAAAACCCTAATCCTATTTTTTGAAAGTAATGTCTCCTGTTTTTACACCAAAACACTAATTTTATGTTTTTCTTTTCGAAATATCTCATATTTTTCAATGAAAACCTTAACCCTATGTTTTTGATTGAAATATAGGAGATATTCCAAAAAACAAAAAGCACGGGTTAGGGTTTTGACTCAAAACTAATGAATAGGAGACATAGGAAAAAGACACTGGTTAGGAGACATTACGAAAAGAAAACATAGGATTCAGGTTTTATTTGCAAAATAGGAGATATTCCAGAAAGAAAATATAGGATTAGGGTTTTGATTTAAATAGAGTAGGCATTAGGAAAAGAAAACATGGTATAGAGTTTTGGTGGGAAAATAGAAAACATTAATAGAAGAAAATAAATAATAAGGGTTTCGATTAAAAAATAGGAGTCATTATTATAAGAAAAATAAGGATTGCAGTTTTAAATGAAAAATTGGAGAGATTACTATAAGAAAAAATCGGATTATGGTTTTGATTTAAAACTAGTAGGCATTGCAAAAAGAAAATATAGGATTAGAGTTTTGATTGAAAAATAGGAGACAATAGTATAAGGAAACATAAGATTAGTTATTTGAATGAAAAATAGGACACAATGCTATAAGAAAACATAGGATTAGCATTTTGATTAAAAAGTAGAAGACATTCTAAAAAGAAAATATAGGATTAGGGTTTTGATTGAAAAATATGAGATATTTCAAAAAGAAAACATAGGATTAGAGTTTTGATCGAAAAATAAGAGATATTATGAAAAGAAACCATAGAATTACAGGTTTGATTCAAATATAGTAGGTATTCCGAAAAGAAAACATAGGATTTAGGTTTTATTGAAAAATAGGAGACATTATAATAAGACAACATAGGATTAGCGTTTTGATTCAAAAATAGTAGACATTCCAAAAAGAAAACATACGATTAGGGTTTTGATTGAAATATAATAGGCATTCCAAAAAAAAAGTAGGATTTGGGTTTTTATTGAAAAATATGAGACGTTCCGAAAATAAAACATAGGCTTAGGGTTTTGAATAAAAAATAGTAGACATTTCTTAAAGAAAATATAGGATTAGGTTTTGATTGAAAAATAAGGGACATTACTATAAGGAAACAAAAGATTAATGTTTTGATTAAAAATAGGAAAATAGGTTACATTTTCAAAAAGAAAACATAGGAAATGAGTTTTAATTCACAAATAGCAGACATTCCAAAAGAAAAACATAGTATTAGCTTTTTGTTTCGAACATAGCAGTCATTCCGAAAAGAAAGGAAAGGACTTGGGTTTTGATTTAAAATATGAGCCAATCTGAAAAGAAGCTTATGTTAGGGTTTTGATTCAAAATTAATAAATAGGATACATTCTGAAAATAAAACATAAGATTAACATTTTGATTGAAAAATAGGAGACATTACTATAAAAAAACATAGGATTATTGTTTTGATTCAAAAATAGTACATATTCCAATAAGAAAATATAGGATTAGGGCTTTGATTGAGACATTTCAAACAGAAAATATAGGACTAGGTTTTTAATTGAAAAATAGGAGATATTACTATAAGAAACCATAGGATTACGGTTTTGATTGAAAATTAGTAGTCATTTTGAAAAGAAACCCTAAGATTAGGGTTTTAACTGAAGAATATGGCACATTCTGAAAAGAAAACATAGTATTTGGGTTTTAATTAAAAGCTGAAATATACTGGACATTTTGAAAGCGAGATACTACAGGATTTGACTCGAATTAAAAATGCATTAAGTGCTGTTTCATTTTATACCAGTCCTTTTATCAGTCAAGAATACGAGACACTGCAAGAGAAACATAGGATCAAGGCTCTCGCTTTGTAAAACAGTGGTGCATCTCGAAAACCTAGGACTATTGTTTTGGTTATGGAAATATTCGCGGTAAAGAAAAGCGATTATTGTTTTGATTCAAAAAGAGCAAACATTGTGAAAAAAAAGAAAGGATTAGGTTATTGATTGAAAAATAATATATATTCCGAAAAGAAAACATAAGATTAATATTTTGAATAAAAAATAGTACACATTCCAAAAATAAAAGAAAGGATTAGGGTTTCAATTAAAAGATAGGAGACCTTTCAAACAGAAAACAATGGATTAGTGTTTTTATTGAAAACTGAAAAATAGAACACATTCTGAAAAGTGAACAAAGGATTAGGGTTTTGATTGAAAGATAGGAGACATTTTGAAAAGAAAGAATAGGATTAGGTGCTCGATTCAAAATATAGTGAGCATTCCTGACATAATAATGTTTCTCATTAGTAAGGCCAGAGACACTACTCATAATAAAACATAGGATTATGGTTTTGATTCAAACATAGTAGATATTCCAAAAAGAAAACATCGGATTAGTGTTTTGATTGAAAAATAAGAGATCTAAAATGAAAAAATAGGATTATGGTTTTGATTGAAAGATAGGAGATATTAATATAAGAAAAACATAAGATTAGGTTTTGATTAAAAAAAAGTAGACATTAAGAAAAAGAAAACATAAGATTCTGGTTTTCATTGAAAGATAGGAGATGTTTTGAAAAGAAAACATAGGATTAGGATTTTTATTGAAAAATAGGAGGCATTATGAAAGGAAAATATAAGATTATGATTACAGATTAGACATAAGATTAGTGCTCTCGATTAAAAAGCTGAAAATAGGAGACATTGCACATTGAGATTAGGTTTTTCAGCTCATAAGACTTAATCACTTATAGTGGGATGTACTCGCTATTTTTGAATCAAAATAATAATAAAATGTTTTATTTTCATAATGTGTCATATTTTTTAATCAAGACCCTAATCCTAAGCTTTTTTCTAGAATGTGTCATATTTTTCAATAATACATTTAATCCTATGTTTTTCTTTTCGGAATGGGCCCTATTTTTTAAACAAAACCCTAATCCTATATTTTCTTTTGGAAATGTCCCCTATTTTCCAATTTTTAATCAAAACCTTATTCCTACATTTTCTTATAATAATGTTTTGACTGAAAGCATAGAATTAGATTTTTTTATTAGAATGCCACATATTTTTAATCAAACCAATAATCTTATGTTTTCTTTTCATAATGTCTCCCCTTTTTCAATACAAATCCTAATATTATGCTTTCTTTCCGAAATGTCTTCTATCTTTTAGTCAAAACACGAATCCGATTTTTTCTTTTCTTAATGTCTACTCTTTTGGAATCAAAACCATAATCCTATGTTTTCTTATAGTAATGCCTCCTATTTTTCAATCAAAACTGTAATCCTATTTTTTCCTTTAGAAATTTCTACTTTTTTTGAATCAAAAACCCAATGCTAAATTTTCTTTTGAGAATCTCTGTTATTTTTTTAATTAAAACTCTAATCTTATGTTTTTTTTTTTGGGAATGGCTCCTATTTTTGAACCAAAACCATTATCCTATGTTTTTTTCCAGAATGGCTAAAATTGTTTTGTATCAAAACAATAATCGTATGTTTTTTTTTTGTAATGTCTCGTATTTTTTATTCAAAAACATAATCCTAAGTTTTTCTTTGGAATGGCACCTATTTTTAATCAAACCCCTAATCTTTTATTTTCTTTTGGGAATGTCTACTATTTCTGAATCAAAATCATAGTCCTATCTTTTCTTTTGGAAATGTGCCCTATTTTTTAGTTTTTAATCAAAACCATAATCCTATATTTTCTTATAGTAATGTCTCCTATTTTTCAAGCAAAACCCTAACCATATGTTTTCTTTTTGAAATGTCAAATATTTATCAATCAAAACCCAGATCGTATGTTCTCTTTTCGGAATGTCTATTATTTTTTAATCCAAACCCTAATCCTATGTTTTCTTATACTTATGTCTCCTATTTTTCATTTAAACCCCTAATCTTATATTTTCTTATAGTAATGTCTCTTATTTTTCAATCAAAACCATAATTCTATGTTTTCTTTTCAGAATAGCTACTATCTTTCAATCAAAACCCAAATCCTACGTTTTCTTTTAGAAATGTGTCCTATCTTTCAATCAAAAACCCGAATCCAATGTTTTCTTTTCTAAATGTCTCCTATTACTCAATTTTGAATCAAAATCTTAACTTATGTTTTTTTTTTTCGGAATGTCTCCTATTTTTCAATCAAAAATCTAATCGTTTCTTTTCTTTTTAGAACATTTGATATTTTTGAATCAAAACCCAAATACCATGTTTTCTTATAATAATGTTTCCTATTTTTCAATCAAAATCCTAATAATACGTATTCTTTTTGGAATGCCTACGATATTTTAATCAAAACACTTATCTTTTTTTTATGTGTAATATCTTTGAATCAATACCTTAATCCTATGTTTTCTTCTAGTAATGTCTCCTATTTTTCATTCAAAACATTAATCTTATGTTTTATTTTAGGAATGTCTCCTATTTTTCAATTAAAATCTTAATCCTATGTTTTCTTTTAGGAATGGCTACAATATTTGAATCAAAACCCTAATCCTATGTTTTCTATACAGAATACCTCTTATTTTTTAACCAAAACACTAATTCTATGATTTCTTTTTTAAATGTCAGCTATTTTGAAATAAAAGCCCTAATCCTAAGTTTTCTTTTCAAAATTTCCCATATTTTTTTGTTTTTAGTCAAAACCCTAATCCTATGTTTTCTCTTCGAAATGCCTCATATTCTTCAATCAAAACTCTAATCCCATGTTTTCTTTTAAGAATGCCTATTATTTTTTAATCAAAATCATAATCCTATGTCTTCTTATTGTAATATCTCCTATTTTTCATTCATAACCTTAGTCCTATATTTACTTATAGTAGTGTCTCCTATTTTAAAATCAAAATCCTAATCCTATGCTTTCTTATGGTAATATCTCTTATTTTTCAATCAAAACACTAATCCTATGTTTTTTTATGGTAATGTCTCCTATTTTTCAATCAAAACCCTAGTCCTATGTTTTATTTTCGGAATGCCTACTATATATATATATATATAAACCATAATCCTATGTTTTCTTTTTGGAATGTCTCCTCTCTTTCAATGAAAACTCAAATCCCCTAATCCTATATTTTCATTTCAGAATGTCTCCTATCTTTCAGTCAAAACCTAAATCCTATGGTTTCTTTTGTTAATGGCTCCAATTTAACAGTTTAGAATCAAAACCCAAACCTTATTTTTCATTTGAAATGTCTCCTATTTTTCAATCAAAAACCTAATCATTTCTTTTGTTTTCAGAATGTCTACTATTTTTGAATCAACCCTAATCATATGTTTAATTTTCATAATGTGTCTTATTTTTCAGTTTTGATCAAAACCATAATCCTATATTTTGTTTTCAGAATCTTTGCCTATAATTTCTTTTTGTAATGGCTCCTATTTTTCAATAAAAATCCTACTAATATGTTTTCTTTAAGCAATGTCTCCTATTTTTGAATCAAAACAATCATCTTATGTTTTTCTTTTGTATGTGTCTGCTATTTATGAATCAAAAGAATAATTGTATGTTTTCTTTTCGTAATGTCTCATACTTTTTAATCAAAATACTAATCCTAAGTTTTTTTGTTTGGAATGCCTCCTATTTTTTAATTAAAACACTAATCTTATTTTTTTTTTTAGAATGTGTCCCATTTTTTTAATCAAAATAATAATCTTATGTTTTCTTTATGTAATGTCCCATATTTTTCTTACAAAATCCTAATCTTATGTTTTCTTTTTGCTATGGCTCCTTTTTTTACTCCAAACCTAAATCCTATATTTTCTTTTGTGAATGTCAGCTGTTTTTTAATCAAAACTCTAATCCTATGTTTTCTTTCAAAAATGTCTTCTATTTTTGAATTAAAATGACAATTCTATGTTTTCTTTTTGAAATGCCCCCTATTTTTTTATTTCTAATCAATACGCTAGTCCTACGTTTTCTTATAGTGATATCTCCTGAGTCAACGAAACTAATCTAAGTGTTTCTTTCTTTTCGGAGTACATGTCTCATATTTTTGAATCAAAAACCCGCAATCGTATATTTCTTTTCATAATGCCTCGTATTTTTGAATACAAACCCCACTCTATGATTTTCTTTCAGCAATGTCTCAAAATTTTGAATACAAAGAAACCTCTAATGTTTATGTTTTCACCGGAATGTCTGTTAATCTTAACGAAAACTCTAATCCTACTATTTTCTCAGTAATGTCTCGTAGTCCTTTATTTCAAATCACAATAATAAATTATTGGAATGCTCCTATATTTGGTCAAAACCCTATTACTGTGTTTTCTATGTGCAAGTCTCCTAGTCTTTCAATCAAAATCTAAACCTATATCATCTTTTCGTAATGTCTGCATGTCAATCAAACATGCTAGCTCATATCCTATATATATGTAATGTACGTCTAAAATTTTTAAATCAAAACACTCCTAGTACTATGTTTTCTCATTGAGAACGTCTCCCTTATCTTTGAATCAAAATACTCAATGGTATCTTTTGCGAAATGTCTCTGACTAATAGTCGAATCAAAAGCCTTAATCGATGTGTTTCTTTTGGAAATGTCCCATGATAAATCGCGCTTCTGAATCAAAACCCTGATCCTATGTTTATTTCTTATGGTAATGTCTCCTAGATTTTGAATCAAACACCTCAGTCCTATATGTTTTCTTTTTGTCAGGTCTCTATATCTCAATCAAAAACCATTAAAACTACATGTGTTTCCTTTTTGAATAACTACTATTTTCGATGGACAATCAATAGAGCTAACCACCAAAACTACAGTGCTATATGCATGATAGAGCTATGAATTCAAAACCCCAATCCTATGTCGTTTGCTTTGTAAGATGTCTCCTATTATTCTAATCAAAACGCTAATCCTATGTTTTGGTCTTGGAATGGCTCCTATTTTGAATCAAAACCTTAATTCCATGTTTTCTTTTGGGAATGTTTGCTATTTTAATTGTCAAAAACCCCTCGATCCAATTTTTTTAATAAGTTTCTTTTTCAATCAAAACAAG